>NC_142204.1:10121498-10141925 GCF_049639895.1 Pseudopodoces humilis | reverse complement strand
ATTTGGAGAGGTTCTATGTTTAGTTTTCCATATTTCCCTGGGGCTGCCCACACTTTCAGATCTATTTCAGTATAAGCTTTCTCAGATATTTTACACAAAGATATCACAGTGTTTGACTCTGTGTCATTTTTTACAATACTAATTTGCATTCCCACTTTAACCATCAAATCCCTCCCCAGTAAATTACAATCACAATTAGGAGCAAACAGGAATTCATGCATTTCAAACCTGTCCCCCACATCTATTAATAGCAGTCGAATAAAATGCACTCACTCATCCTTTCCACTTACTCCTTGAATAACCAATGATCTTTTTGACTGCTTAGGTATAAAATTTAAGGTGGATTGAGTGGCCCCTGTGTCTACCAGAAAACACACCTCCTCTAGATCCTGACACACCTTAAAAGTTATCAAGGGCTGCAGAGTGGTGGGTCCTTGATATAATGGGAGCCCCTGACACCCCTAACAATCCTTTTCCATTATCCTCCTTACTTTCTCCTCCTGAAGATCTAGCTGTTTCTGTGGACATTCCCTTTTCCAATGCCCTTCTGCTCTGCACTGGTTCCTCCCCAACTGCTGTTTGGGTTCGCTCTCCCTTGTCGAGGAGGGAATGCCCTTGCCATTTCCTTGTGGCCAACCCTATCCCCTCTGTCCCGGGGGACCCCTTAGACCCTGCAATGTATTTCTCAATGGCTGCAAAAATTCTGCCATCATCTTTGCTTAAGCTTTTACTTTTACCTCATCCCTTCTTACATATATTTGCTGTGTTTTTCTAACCAATTCCTCCAGAAACTTATTCTGCCACTCTTCATCTTTTTGTACTCCTTTCCTTATATCAGGCCAAGCCTTAGTAACAAATTGTACCTTCAGCAATGTGTCAAAAGCTTTCCCTTCAGGATCCATCCCCCCATGCTTCTGCAAGGCATCCCTAATCCTCTCTAACCAATAAGAGGGGCTTTCATGTTTCTCCTGTTTTAACAACAGGAGAATGCTATGTTGTTAGTTCTGGGAGCTGCCAATTTGATTGCCTTAATCAAATAAGCACGGTAATCACAGAGATAAGCCAAACTGGCCTGGTTATTTTGGTCCCACTGGGGGTCCACCTGAGGGATGGCATCATCCACTGTAGGTGCGTTAGGTCCAGCCCCCTCTGCTGCTTGTGGATGTTCATATTCCCACAGTGCCAATCTTCCTGCAAAATCATTCATTTCTATGATGACCCAAACAAAATCCCCAAAAGATAATCCCAATCCTTCCATGTATAATCTGCATTTCCCAAATAGTCTTCTATCCTTTCCCCCACCTCTACAGGATCATCCAAATATGGGGGTAATTATTTTTTCAACCCTGTTATATCCTGGGTAGTAAGTGGTACAATTACAAAGCCAAACCCTCCCGCTTGACCTCCCAAAGGAACTTGGTGGAGTGGCATTTGGTGTACCCATCTCTTGGGTCTGGGGGGCTTCTGATGTCCTAAATTGAGTTCCTTTTCTAGTTCTAGAGGGTGATATGATATGCTGCTCCCCTCCCCCTGCACCGTTGTTATTCTCAGGTGGAGTTGTAGGAACAGCATTTCCCTGATCCCTTTGCTCCAGAATTCAGGGGTCCTGCAGCTGGCCCTGGGTCAGCTGGCAGCACTGGAGGACAAGATAGGGGAAGGTGTTGAAAAGCATCCCAATCCTCACTGTTTTTCTCTTCCTCCCATTTTTCCTCTTATATTTTTTTTCTAAACCCATCGGTTTCTCCTGTTGTTTGGTTAAACTGTATCAATCCACATTCTCTTTCAGTCCATCATTTCCAATTCTCCTCTAAATACCTCCACAAAATTTGACACAAACAAATTCCATCTGTTTCATAAGGTGGCCATACAAGTCCATTTAGCAATTTATACTCTGGCCACACAAAATAACAATATTTTACCATGATCTCCATAGTTACCTCTGGGTGAATGCATAATCTGTCCCAAAATCTCATCATTCTCCCCAAGGGACTTCCCAGGGATATTGTGGGATTGTCATCCTTTTTACCAGGGCCCCTTCCCGACTTTACCTTTGCAACCCTCCATGGGTGCCCTTTTTTACCTGTGCTACTCCCATGGGTGCCCTCCCAGGTTTGCTCCCCAAAGATCCCATTTTACTCACCAGTGAGATTTTCAGTGGTCCTTCCCTGCTGACTCTTCATGGACCCCCCTAGTCCACCACTCATCGGTCTCCTGGACAGTCTTGGGAACCCAATCAATCGCCTGGTGCTGGCCAGCACCAAGGGGAGCTGTTCACTGAAACTGGGTCAGGTGCACTTTCAGCTCTGCTTGTTGCCTGCCTCCCCAGATGGTGAAAATATTCCAGACAAGTCCCCATATTGTCAGGAAAATTAATCCACGAACACCAGAGGTTTATGTCCAAAAAGGAGACAGAGGAGTCCTTTTACTTTATTTGAATAAAGGGAGAGCCCATGGGGCATTTTCCTGTGTGGACGAGGCCCAGTCTTCTGACAGGCATCTGTGGCATCCTTCCTGGAGATCAATCCCCTAAGATAGATAAAACTGCCTAGTCACTGTGACTAAGCTGTGGACCCCTCCCTGCCTCAGAACCCCATGTTATTTCCCTGTTAACTATTGGTCGTCTTACCCCAGTCTGAGACTATTGGTCCGCTTCTTGATTCTCCCCTTCCCCATAAGAACCCCAGCTTTTACCCGGTTCGGGGTTAGACCATCACTGGCCCCCTTTAAAGCCAGCATTAAAGACTCTCTGCAGAACGCTATATGGTCTTCCTGTCTCTCATCTGTGTTGGCTGGGTTAACACCTGAATGGGGCTAGCAGGGCTGAACAGAGCTGATCACAGTGCAGAAATCACTGCTAAAAGAGTTGATCACTTAAAGCCCTTGCCTGTACTCAAAGGGTTACCCCTGTCTGGAGGCTGCTTGCAGAACCCCAGACAGCGGCTCTGTCCCTGGGGACAGCCTGACTATCTGGGCTTGTTGCTGGCAGAAGCCAGGGGTCAGACAGGCCCTCAGGACCCAGCCTGCAACACTCCTGGGGTCTCTCAAATTTTTGGACGACACAGCCTCCTTTTTATCTTAATTTCCTGGCCACATGTCCCTCTCTCTTTCTCCATTGCCTGAGGTACTTGAGAGGTACAGAATTCCCGGAATGCCTGATACCTAAGATTCCCCTCTAATGTATAACCCTCCCTCTTAATTTTTAATTCTTATGGAATTTATGGTGTTTCCTCATCATTTCTTTCATCTTTAAATATCTAATTTCATTTATCAGCAAACCTAGTTTGTTTGTAAAAGCAAATATCTTTTTCAATCAGTGGAATCTATCCCACTGTTTCTTTTATCAGTGTTAGTTCTATCTATCAGGAGACCCACAGCTTGTTTGTAAAGACAAATCCATCATTCGTCTCTGTTTCAACTGTGACATTCTTCTCCCTGATGATCAGTGACAGGACCTGAGGGAATGGTATGAAGCTGTGTCAGGGAAGGTATACCATGAACAACAGGAAAAGGTTGTTCACCCAGAGCATGGTTGGGGCACCACAACAGCCTCCCCAGGGAAGTGGTCACAGCACCAGGCTTGACAGAGTTTGAAAACACAAATTCACTTTCAGGTTCCCTTGTAAAACAGCAGGACAGATTTAGGGGTTTTCAAGCCATCACTACATATCAGCCCGCATCATTAAGTACTCAAAGAGTTAAACCCTGGATCTGATTGAATAAAATTTATGGAGACAAGGTAATGAAACCCATGATTTCCACTTGTCGTCCTGCTTTGTCAGGGCAAAGTGCCACACGGTGGTTTAAAGTGAATAAATTGCTTTCTGCATCAGCCCCTCTGACAGCCTGGTGAGCTAAAAGAGAAAGAGGACTTTCTCTAAAAGAGCAGGAGAAAGGTTTATCACTATAAATAGCCCTTGGATGAGCACAACAGAGCAGATTCAGTGCAAGCAAGCAGGCACTAGTCCAGCTGTACCACCTGACGTCATCCCCAAAGGGGTACAGGGACACTTCTAAAAGGTCATACCCAGGGGTTGTCCCCCTACAGCTTCTTATCTCCCACAGACTTGCAGCATGGGGATGGTCCTTGCTGGCCATTGAACCTGCAAAGTCTCTCTCAGCTTATAGAGCTGCTGCTGTTGAGCAAAATCCCAATTTACCTGCCAAATGCAATGACAGATGATAAAGCTTCAGTGTACTCTGGCTTATTTGTTATTAGCCATGATGTAAATGTTCCAGGAAAATGTTTAATACCTCCATCAGCCAACAAAGTGGCTCTTTCACCACTATTTACAGGAAGGGCTTGTTTCTCTAGAGTGAGTTTGCTTTGACGCTATTGGAGGAGGTTTTGTGGCAGGTATTTACACTAAGCTGAATGGCTGCGGCATCCTCTGAGCACACTTGACACAGGCTGGGCGCCCAGGCTGCCAGAATATAAAAGAGCACTTCCCACAATACCTTATCAATTTGTTGTGCTGCCTGAGTGGCATGATTACTTTTCCATGGCTGGGAAGGCTGACTAACCCTCCCTGAACCATTAATATTGGGACAGCTTGAACTAAGGGAGATTTCTGTAAAAATAGACCACAGAAAATGCATTGGAGACAAGAGTCTTTGTGTCTTTTACAGCTTCTTGACCTCTTCTGGCTTAATTTTTTACTAGTGGGGAGGATTAAAGGGAATATCCTGGAGCCCCAGTGCAACAGTGACCAATGTGCACAGCTGCTCTCAGTCATGTTACTGAGCAGTGGGGCTGCTCAGGCTGCGCTGTGAAACACACAAAAAGGGTCTGACTCATTGCTCTTTCTGTCCATTAGCTCAGATTTTCCAGGTCTCAACCTCAGCCCTAATTTATGCTTGTTTTTAGAAGCTCTGGAACCAGTTTGATGAAAAAAAGGTAGGAAAAGGGCATGAAAGGAATACCTGAGAAGAGAGCTGTTTTCCTACTGTATAACTTCTCCTTAAGTGGTGATTAGTTGTGGTGGAAGGCCACCTGGCTCCAATCAATCACAACATTGCCTAATATTGCACACAGAGTGGTGTAATAAAAAAATAAAATTTATTCATGATAGTAAAAAAACTGAATGCTAATGTAACACATCCTGCAATTCAAAAAATACAAAATGCATGGAACAATTTGCCTCAAACTAGGAATAAGAGCCTTTTACTTTTCACAATTTTATGTGTTATATCAGGTTATTTCTTTGTCAGATATTTTATTTGATAGCATAAAATAGAATTTTACATTTTATATAAAGGAGCTTTTATGTTCTGGGAGAAGTGCACTTACTTTACCATCTGAGTCTCGGAAGGCTTCAAAAATTTTCAGACCGTAGTAGTAAATATTGTAGAATATTTACAATATTTCTTTAATCAAGGTGAGTGTAATAATCCAGTAAGTCTTCATCTCAGACTGCAGCTAATCATATATCAGTGTAACTTCATATTCTTACACTTTTAGCTACAACATCAGATTTACTGTGAAGTGAATGAACACATTTAGTTACACCTGCTGAAATGCTTTTACCAGCACATATATGTGCAATATAGACACAGAGGGAATTAAAATTTTAAATTCCAGTATGAGTTTTGTGGGAGTAAACATAAAAATCATACTGGCAGTGTTTTGTACACACTGCTTTGGTTGGTAGTGTGCTGCCTGTGCAAAGACTTGGCTGCAAAAGTAGGGAAAATAGATACACAGAACAATGTTGGGACATTGGTCCAATGGACACAGATTCATTGATTTGGTTTGGTGAGTTTTCTGTTTGAAATTACTTTTTGGGGTATGCAAGACCAGGGAAGTAGTCAAAATACATTCAAACATTCATTAGCTTAAATTTTGTTCCACTGGAACCAAACCAATGCTGCAGACATTGTAAGAAACAGTAAGAAAGATCTTTACCTTGTCCTCAATATATATATTTTTAATTTAATTTTAAAGAGAAAAAAAAAGAATGTGGTTGGGCCTTCAGGTTTTAAACCGTGTACCAACCAAAGCTGCTGCAGCATTACCTTGCAATATGTGGGTGCTACTGCTAAAGTGGGAGCTGAACCACAAATCTAAATCCTCCAGACTCTAAATACAGGAGAAAAACAAAGAAAATGTGTAGCAAGCAAGGAAAACAATCCCTTTCCTTTGCAGACAGCTGCTCTGAAATTAGAGCTACATCTACACGGTTTGTAAGCCAGCTCTTTGTGGCTATTTCATGGGGGAGCCATGTTCTTCCCCATTGCTGGGCAATGAAACTGTGGTTCATTATCACATCTGAAGCCTAGTGGGGAGCACATAGAATTGTCAATCTTTTCCTCAAAAAACAGCAGCAAAAAAAACCCAAAAAACAACCAAAAACAAAGAAAAAATCCCAAACAACCAAACAAAAACAACAAAACAAACAAACAAAATCAAACCCAAACCAACAAAGAAAAAAAAACACCAAATAAAAACCCCAAACCAACTGAGAAACTATGCTGTTACCACCATCTATCTACTGGTGGCCTTAGGCTTTCAGGGAGCACTACTCAGGGATCATCAAATCCAACTCCTGGCCTCATGCAGGACTCCTCAAGAATCCCAAATGTCCAAACGTTCTCTTTCCCAAGAACATCCCAACCCAACCTTAGAACATTGGTCACTAACAGCTGTAAAATGCAAACTAAATTATCCTTAGTGAGGATACACATAGTTTTTAAAATATGACCACTTGTAGTTTCATAAACTTTCTCTTCATCTTTCCAGGTATTTTTGGTTTGGTGATCTTCTCTTCAAATATTAAAAGGACTCAAAAGAAAATATCATGGGAGTTACTGGCTTGTTCATTTCAAAATAGATTCAGACTGTACAAACTAATAGAATATAACAAAGGTAGGTTGGATGACCATTTTTCTTATTTCTTATAAAGCAATAAAGTGAAAAGGCACTTTGAATTCATTTTTAAATAATGTGCCTACAGGTTTCTCATATATTGTTTTAATTATTATAGGCTCAGTAGATAATTAAACAAGATATGAGATACCTGTTGGAACATTGTCTTGGTTCTAGAAGACAGGTGTCTGCTAGGGAGAGCCGGAGCTTCCCTTGTGTTATAAATTTGTATTGTGATATTTGGTTTCGTAGATGAATATTATATATTAAATACTTTTTAGCTATGTATGTACTTTTTATCTTGCTAACAAGTTTTAAGTTTAAAAGAATTTCCTAGGTACAAGGCAAGGAAACCCCAGAGGGCAAGGACAGTGGGGCCCAAGCTGTTATCAGGAGAACAATAGAGGCCAAACTGTTATCAGCGGAAGATATGAAACCCATCTGTCCTCAGGGGAAGGATGACGGCCCCGGACTGTTATCTGCCCTGACCATTTGCAAAAAAAAAGGAAACCAAACTCCAAAATAATGCTGACCAGCAAGAATAATGATGACCAGCAAAAATAAATGCTGACCAGCAGAAAATAAAATTGTGAAGAGCATGATCCAAGAAGGCGGAACCAGGGAGGGGACGCTTTGATATGCATTAACCCCTCACAGCAGGAGGGGATAAAAAGAGTATTCCTGAGATACCAGGTGTGTTCCTGGCAAGGCGCCAGGGCACCCGGCCGTTTTAACCCTTTGCTTTATTTCTTTTGTCTCCTAATTGTCTTTTGTTTATATTAAATTCTTTTTATAATTTATTAAGTGAATCTTTTTTTTAAGAAGCACAAGATGGAAGTTGGGGATATCGAACCCCAATTTTTGCATTATGAAACTCCAAGCTGTTGTAGAAATCATAACCAGTGAAACAGCTAGAACTATGGAATTAATAGCCAGTCAGTGATGAAAGCCACAATGGCAATATATCCAAATAAGCTGGCTTTAGACTATTTATTGGCTAAAAGAAGGGGTGTTCTGTGAGAAAATTAATACATAAGATTGTTGTTTTCAATGACAATAAAAATGCCGTTCTAGATATAGCCAAGGATATCAGAAAAATGGCCCATGTGCCGGTCCAAAAATGAAAATCAGTAATGACCACTAATTAGTAGGATAATGTATTTAGGATAGAGTAGTAGAAGAAGCTAAGTTTCTTCCCCTTGTAGCAGTGCTACAGCTGGTTTAATATTTCTTTGTTTAATCCCGTTTAATTTGGCTGATCACCAATATAGTTCAAAGCATAGCAAATGCCTACAGCCCTGAAATTGGCTACATCTGGAACGGCAAAAACAAAAAAAAAAAATCACGGTATTAAGTGTTGTTCTAATTGGGAACAGCGGGAAAGAATGACACGGACTCTCAAGGGAGTCAGAACAGGAGAAATCTTCTAGTTTATTGCTTTAAGTTTGTTATATAGATAAGTTTGTGGAAAGTACAGAAAGGAAACTCTTATTGGTTAGTAAATCACTACACCACCATCATTGGACAGTGGGGTTCACCACCCCCTGACTTTCTCCTGCAAGGAAAACAAGGAATAGAAAACAACACCTGCAAGGCTGTTTTGTGTCCCTGAGGATTGTTTTGATTCCTCCTTAAAACTTCCCAGGCTGGACTTGAGAAAGCTATGCGGCCTGTAATTTGTACAGGCACTGTGGTTCAGATTTAGCATCCATAATTAAGAAAACAAAATAATGTGAAAAATCTGTTGGAAGAAGCTAAATTGATTTGTGAATAAATGAACGAGTGCTAGAAGCTAGAAAACAAGAATTATTGCTCAAGCCAAATGATTTATAAAAAAAGAAGAGGAGGGGTTTGTTATAAATTTGTATTGTGATATTGGCTTTCGCAGATGAATATTATATATTAAATACTTTTTAGCTATGTATGTACTTTTTTTCTTGCTAACAAGTTTTAAGCTTAAAAGAATTTCCTAGGTACAAGGCAAGGAAACCCCAGAGGGCAAAGACAGTGGGGCCCAAGCTGTTATCAGGAGAACAATAGAAGCCAAACTGTTATCAGCGGAAGATATGAAACCCAGCTGCCCTCAGGGGAAGGATGACGGCCCCGGACTGTTATCTGCCCTGACCATTTGCAAAAAAAAAGGAAACCAAACTCCAAAATAATGCTGACCAGCAAGAATAATGATGACCAGCAAAAATAAATGCTGACCAGCAGAAAATAAAATTGTGGAGAGCATGATCCTAGAAAGTGGAACCAGGGAGGGGACGCTTTGAATATGCATTAACCCCTCACAGCAGGAGGGGATAAAAAGAGTATTCCTGAGATACCAGGTGTGTTCCTGGCAAGGTGCCAGGGCACCCGGCCGTTTTAACCCTTTGCTTTATTTCTTTTGTCTCCTAATTTTCTTTTGTTTATATTAAATTCTTTTTATAATTTATTAAGTGAATCTCGTTTTTAAGACGTGGGATGAAAGAATGTAGACCCCCCTACCTCCAAATTATTATAATTTTGAAATCAAGGGGCTTTCAGGCAGAGATCTGGGGACAAGAATAACAGTTCTTTACTAGTATAACCAAGCAAAAAAACAAACAATAACTACAGCATTAACAAGAAAACAGAACCAGGGACCCCATGACAGCTTTCTCAACTGAGATGGGATGGGGGAGAGGCTTTGTTTTCACAAACCCCCTCGGGCAGTCAGTCCCGGTGCTCCTGCAGAGCTCTGAGGAACAGTCGGCTGGAAACAGCAGGGATGAGCTGAGATCCTGGGCTGGTGGATGAGGTGTATCAGCAGCTCCGCGGCGGTGCCTGGCACTGCCACACGTCCCGGCAGGACAGGGGATGCGAGGCCACCAACAAAGAGGGAAGAAGGAGAAGAAGCAGCAGTTCCGTCTGGGTGATGGCGAAAATTCCCTTCTCCCCACCTCAGCAGCTCCGTGACCCAGCAAAACGAAATGTCTTTTCCCCGAAGCCGAAGAAGCCAGCCAAAAACTGTCCCCGCCTTCCTTTCCTGCCCTCTTCCCCCCCTGTGCCCGGCCACTCTTTGTCCTCTATCAATCACCCACTAAATACCCACAGTTAGGTTGTCTCCGCAGCTAATGGGTAAAAATTCCACGGGCAGGCCAGAACGACAAAACAAACAAACAACAACAACAAAAAAGGCCACCTAACCCTCAACAAACATTCACACCTTCCAGAGGTGCTCTAAATGTGAAAACTTATACATCTGTTCTTTGGAACAGAGGAGACTCATTAACTGACAGGCACATGTCCACATTTTCACTACATGTTTTCTTAATTCTTCTTCTTAATTCTTAATTCTTCTTCTGAACCAGAGAACCTGACAAAGAATTTTGCTACCTGCATTTCCCACTTTCTCCATTTATTTCTTTTCACCTATTTTTTTGCAAACACAACAATGAAACAAATATTTGGCTAAAACTGCATTGGATCCTTAATCTGCTGGTACCAGCTCAGATAAATTTTGTTGGTGCCAGTTTTTAAAATGCAACCTTGGAACAGAATTTCATAAAATATGGATTCCATGCTTTTCTTGACATGAAGTTACACCTCTGCCTTGAGCACAGCTCATCTAAAGTGATCTGCAGTCCCAAAGGTCTGATTAATTAAGTCCAGATGTACAGGGATGAACACAGTGAACTGGGCAGTAATGTCTGGAGATGCTGCCAGTGGAGTTTCTGCTTGGCTTTCTTGGGAAAACTGCCCTAATGTCATACTATGGCTCTGGATTCAGGGTTGCTGAATGAGAGGAAGTTTCAAATGTTGCTTTTAACATTAAAAGAAGGGCAAAGCTGAAGCAGTTCCCTCGTGCTAAGGCTGTGGTTTTTATCTCGGTCAGTAAATGTCAGTGATACACAAGTAAAACTACACATGGACAAGTCCTGAAACCAGAATGCCTCAGGAAAAAGTGCAACACTCTTTTTCTTCTCCTTGGTGTCAAGATGCAGCTGGTGGAAAAGGGGGGGAAGTGAATGTATTTTAGAGGGAAAATATTCCTGAAAAACTTTGGCGATTCCTGTGTCCTACAGGCAATGAAATAGCACAACTGGGTAGTGACAGATTCAGGACTGACATATATAATTTCAGTCTGAATTTTGGAAAGCTTTTGTTCATTCTTTGAGGAAAACATGCATTATCACCTTCCCTTTCCAGACTAGTGCACCCTACACAGCTACGCAGTTAAAAAGTACAGAATGTTTAAATTGATAGGCTAAATATAAATCTTTCTCTACTGAAAACAAATTAAGGATTGACTCATTACATTTCAGCCCAGTTTATAGTTTATTAATAGTATGGTTTATTTTGCGGAATAGTAAATCCAGACTCATTGAAAAATAAATTCAATGTGACTTTTTAAGCCTCCAGAACCACCATAGCTTCACAGCTTGCTGAATTGCTACTAAGTGCTGCAAGTCTTTTCAAAAACCAATAGGCTAGCCCAGAAAGTCTTGGAATAATCAAAACTTCACATTCCCTTTAGTGCCTGGGAGAGACCCAGCCTCAAGACTGGTCAAAAGGTTTCTAGCAATGAAGAAAATAAAGGGGAACTTCTGTATTTGGAATAAAATATTAGTGCTTGTAGATCAAAGAGGGAATTACTAGAGGGTGTTGGGGTTTTCTAATTTGGCCAGTGTTAAGGAAGTTTTCAGATAATCGCTATTTAAACTATCTTTGACTTGAAACTCAGTTGTAGGTCCCACCCCAAGTTTAGTTTGGTATATGAATGCTACACCTCTAACCACAATTTCCTCATGCAATATTCATAGCAGAGGCATGAGTTAAAAGCAGTTTAGATCCTGTGAATTCTCTGGTGTGCATATAAAGGTTTAACAGGGCTGTCTGAACATCGCCAGCTGCCTTCAGCACCTGTAACACCTCAAATGAGGGCACTTGAAACATTTGCAGGTACATTAATTCTCTTCTGATGTATGAAACTACGAAGTTTCATACACCAGCCCTAAATGTTCCAGACCCGGGCCAGGTTTACATTCCTTTCACAAATACTTGGGGAGTGACTGGTTTTTTTTCCTAAACCCACCAACGTTCACATATGAGTATAGATGAATAAATGAGGGAGATTTAGTATTGCTTGGTTATTATTTCTCATCTGCTTTTGTTACTCATGACCACCTTGGGCAAAGAGACCAAGCTGAAAAGTGAAAATGCTCCTGCTAATACCAGCTACCTCTCATCTGCCATCAGAACTAAGTGGTAGAAGTGAGTATTTTATTGTGATCATTGATACATTTGCTTTTAGGAATTGTTTCACATTTTTATGGGAACAACATGACTGCGTTGGCTGCCTGTATTTTAGGTAACTTTGTCCCAATTATATACGGAACACAAACCCCAAAGAATGCGTTCCTAACATTCATTTAACTCCACAAATGCTGTTGAAACCCTGATGCCTGAATATTTCCTATCTTTCTCCCCAACTAAAAGAGTAAAAAGTAAAGTAGTAAAAGAGTAGCAATAGTACTCTTAGTAAAAGAGTAGCACTCCCTGCAAGTCTAGTGTGCAGAGTGGTGCTTCCCAGAATATTCTGGTACCAGCATTAAAATATACACCAGGCTTTCCATGGTATGAAAGGCATCACTAATGATTCCTTTACACTGGATGCTTCTAAATTCTCAACACTCTAATCAAAAACAAAATGTTGATGCAAACTTGCTTTGTAAATGCCATACTTGTTTTGTGTTTCACTTTTATTACATGCTTCACTCTCTTCTCAAAATTTCTCAACAGCCTGAGTTCCCCTCAGAGGAAGTGTGTGTGCTTATGGATTGGGACCATTGGAGAAATTGGCATCAGAGGTGTTATAAATTAAATTAAAATTAGACAACTAAGTCTATTGAGTTAATAGTAATTTAATAAGAAGGAAAAAAATTGAAATGAATGCAAAAATACAATTCAGTAACAGAATACAATTTAGTGAATATATTCAGATATATATATGTATGAATATAATTTACCAGTAGTTTAATATGGCTAAAGCATAAACAAAACAGACCGGGGTATGGGGAGGGCTTCTCACCCCACCTCACATATGAAACAAAGCAATTCAAGCTAATCATTGTGTCATGTCAGTAAGCATTGTGTTCCACTAATTAGTCTTACATTTTATAATTTTCAGGCCCTATGCCTAAAGTCATTACAACTTTATCCATCTCAAGGTTGATTTTTTCTTGGGACATTACTTATCTCGAAACTATATCCTGTGTCTTAATTTTAACATGTAAGATCTGTAAAGGGGTTCATCTGACTTGTAAAACTAATTCTGTTTATTGCTTCTAATAATAATTTTCCAAGTAGTTACAATTTATTTAGCATGAATCATTTCCATTTATTACAAATCACTCATTTTTCTTTTTTGATTGTATTGATTTGTGCTTCTTAAAAAAAACCCCTGAATTTAGTATCTTTTATATTCTCAATAATCCCTTTTTTTTCTGTTCTCTTCCTTTCAGCTTCTAATTTTTCTAACGTCTCCCATGCTGCCTTAAGCTTTTCACACTCTTTTTCAAATTTGGTTAAAATTTCTTGTGCTATTTCTTTATGTTCAGTCAACATCTTTTTAATTCCTTTATTTTGAGTGCCAGTAGGTTTTGCTTTTAATAGCATCAAAGTGTTTGGTTTCTCTTTTACTGCTAATTCTGGATCAATGGGCATTGCTGTGGCTTGCATTCCTTGAATTACTGAGTAGATTAGTCTAATAAGGCATGGAATCATACAAGGTCGAAACAATAATCCTAATGTAGAACATAATATCATAAATCTTAACTTCTTCCACCAAGCACCTACAAAAAGGTTATCCCACCAGTCAGCTTTCAGAATAGAATTCTAATTTTGAACAGGTACATGTTCTACTCTTTTAATCTCTTCAGCAGTTTTTGTGATGGCTTCTCCATGATCATTTATCTCCACACAACACTCAGATTAGTTAAACTTTCCACAAACACCCTCTTCTTCAGCTAACAGATAGTCTAGGTCAATTCTTTTTTGATATACAAATGCTGGCATTTGTGAGTGCTGCTTGGCCAGCAACTTTAGGGCAGTTGCGGTATGGTTTGAAACCTCAGCTACCATCTGGAACCTTATTAACTGATTCAATAGAGAAATTTGGGTTCTATATCCATGACAATGGATACAGATTGTCTAGGATCTGTCGTTCTAATGGTTTTGGTGTCATATCCCTACCATCAGGGAGAATCCATTTTCCCTCTATATAGCTTCTACTTCTGCTAAGGAAAAGTATGATGTTTCATTCTGTATTTCTGCTTCTTTGAAAGTCATAATTACATTTCTGTTCTCCCTTAGGGCCGTTTTCTTTCCTTCCTCATCAACTAAATTATCTCTTCTTGTCTTACTATCTCTCCCCCTCTAGTGGCTTTATTCATGAACTACTGTTATCTTTTTTGGAACTTTCAAAACTTGGAGTATTTGAATTATCAATCCTTGGTGTATTAATTATTTTCTTTGCGTATTTATAATTCTCTCGAAATTCTTCCAAAAGTGTGCACTACTCCAAAGGCATATTTTGAGTCTGTGTAAATGGTCCCTTACTGATCTCTTAATAACAATAATTCACGTAATAACTGTATAGAGTTCACAGGCTTGTGCTGACCAGGACAGGCTAAGAGGACCAGATTCTTTTACTTCCACTTTTTCTCTACTAATTATGGCATACTCAAATTTTCTCTTCCACTCTACTACTCGGGATGATCTGTCTATAAATAATTTAACTCCTGTTTGTAATTTTTGTTTTTCTAAGGTTGGGCGTATTTTTGTTTGTAACTCTATAACCTCTGTGCATTCATGTATTAATTCCTCCCCAGAGTCTCCATAGAGAAACTGAATGGGGCTTTGTAAATTTGTCATTTTCAGCTCTAATTTTGAATAAGTTATCGAAATAGCTTCATATTTTAATAATCAGTTATCAGTCAATTATTTTTTGAACTTCTGAGCAGGAATTCCTCTAATTTTGTGGGGGGTGTATACTTCTAGTGGTGCTTCAAAAGTTACCTTTTGGGCTTCTTCCACTAACAAAATAGTTGATACAAAAGCTTGCAGGCATATTGGCCAGGCTTTACTAAATAGATCTAATAATTTGAAATAATATCCTACAGGCTTTTGCCTTCCCACTCAATTTTGAGTCAATCCTCCATAAGCTGTTTGATCAGCTATACTAACAAATAATTGAAAAGACTTGTCCAAATTGGGAAGACTTAGTATAAGGGCTTCCTGTAAGGCTTCCTTAATTTATTCAAAATTTTCCTGGTCATTTTTAGTCCATTTTAAGTGATACAAATCACTTAAATTTTTTATTTAAGTTAATTATTCATATAAAAATTTCACGTTTCTACTAAACCTCTCTATCCACTACCTACAGTAACCCAAAATACTCAGAAACTGCCTTTGTTCTCTTTTTGTTTTGGGGGTCCCATGTTTAATATTCCTGACCCTTACAGAGTCTGGTTTATTCTTTCCCTTACAAATCCAGTGACTTAAGTACTTTACTTCTGATTCTACAAATTGTAATTTCAACTTGGATATTTTCAGTCCATTTTCTCTTAAAAAATTTAAAAGCTTAATAGTACCCCTTCTTGTTTCTATTTTAGTTTCTCCTGCTACCAGCAAATCATCAACATACTGTAGCAACTTAATTCCTTTGGGTAACTCAAAGGACCTCAGAAGATTATTTAACACTCTCCCAAAAAGATTCGGTGACTCAGTGTAACCTTGGGGAAATACAGCCCACCTTAATTTTTCTCTCCTGCTTGTGTCTGGATCTTCCCACTCAAAAGCAAAATAATCCCTACTGCCCTTTTCTACAGGGGAAGTCCAAAAGGCATCCTTTAAATCCACTACACTGTACAAAGTTTAATTACGGGGTATCTGACTTAGTAATGTGCATGGATTAGCTACCACCAGAAAGCATGTGATGGTTCTTTTATTTACTGCTTGAAGATCTTGAACTATTCGGTAGCTACCATCAGGCTTATTTTCCAGCAAAATGGGGGCATTATGTAGTGAGATACAGGATTCTAATACCCCCTCATGTGCCATTCCAACTCAATCCTTTCCAACTTTTCAATTAAATTGGATATGGTTTTATTTGAATAGGGATCCCTGAGAAATAAGGAGGTGCATTTGAAAGACTCATACACAAGGCTTCCTAGAGAGCTGTGCTGTCAGTGTTCAACGCACTTCTCTACTTATTTTCAAAACCAGCCTCCCTAAAATGTCCTTTCTAATTATAGTGCAGACAAATAAGGTGGAACAATTATGAGTCAGACTTTTATACCCCTGCCTTTTTTTTTAACTAACTGATTTATAGGAATTTTTTCTCTTTTAAGGGGATTTCTACTCGTGGCACCCACATTTGCACTGCAGCCAGATAAATCACCCTGGAGAATGCTCAGGCATGGTATGTGACACTATCATAATAAATCACTGCAAGACAGTATAAAAAGAAGGGTTTATTTTTAGGGAAAATAAGGTTATGGAATGTTTCCAGTAGGTTTATAGATCAAATGGTAAAGATGCAGTAAGTCAAACTAAAACATCCCTGAATTTTATTTTCAGTCTTGATGATCAGCTCCTGGTGTTTCAAGTCATTAAGCATGCCGCAGACCTAGAAACACTGCAACTGTTTTCAGTTGTCACCCTTAGTTTGACACTTGGTAAAATTTATCTGGGCATTTAGCAGTTTTAGTTCCTTTCCCTTGCAAAGGGAGGGAGGGACTCAGGTTAGAAACTCTTAAAAATAGGGTTGTGGCTGTATTCTGTAGCTGGATAATTAAAAAAAAAAATGGGGGCAGGGGGCTGTACTATAAAAATCCTTACTTGGATTGGGAATGGCTTCATCTAGAACAGATCTCCCTTTTCTCTTAATTCTCTGTCATTTTGCAACTCCAGGACAGCAAACTGACTTTAATGTCAGGTTTATGCTGTGAGGGTGCTGAGGCCCTGGCACAGGTTGTCCAGAGAAGCTCTGGCTGCCCCATCCCTGGAAGTGTCCAAGGCAAAGTTGAAAGAGACTCGAGGCAACCTGTGATAGTGGAAGGTGTCCCTGACCATATCAGGGAGTGGAATGAGATTATTTTTAAGGTCGTTTCCTGTCACTCTATTTGGAATGGCGAGAAGAACAACACAGATTCTCTTGTGCGTTGAAAAGGAGAGAGAGGTTTATTATTTTAGATCTTCTTTTATAGATATATACTTTTATACACAAGGTATAGAAAGGTAAAACTTATTGGTTAGTGAACTAACACATTACCAGCATTAGTCAGCGTGGTACACCACCCCTCAACCTTCTCTTGCAAGAAAACAAGAAACTGACAAACAGCACCTAAAGGGCTGTCTCTGAGGATTGTTTTGATTCCTCCTTATGATTTCCCAGGCCACTTTCTCAGGCAGACTGAGAAAGTCCTGCAGCCTGCTTTTCCACAGGCACTGTGCTCCCTTGTTTTACTCATAGTTAGCATCCATACTTTCCAACCCAAACATTCTGGGAGTCTGAGATGCTGTGTAGATTGTATATTCCTGCTTAGCCCTCAAGGTTATTGTATTACTAATTCTATTATAATATATTTTCTACCTCGCTTCAGTATCTTTTGTAAGTATTCCATTTTGCACTGCTAAACAGAAGATCCATAAGGAATCAGGATAATGGTTTCTAAGTACAATGAATCCACCAAAGTGAAAGGTGGAGCTTTTATATTTCCCCAGAACTATTTGACTCTTGTAGTGCTTTATGATTAATGATGCATTTTTCTGCTGCAACTAATCACAGAGAAATTAATCAAAATTTTTATTTTTAACTCCATCAGCTAGCCAACTTTGTAAGCATTTCTATGCTGATATTATTATATCAATGGCCTACATATTTCAGAATATTTATGTCTTTACAGTACTTGTCCTTTTCTATTTAAGCTGGGCCATCAGCCATGTGGATAACAGATTTTTTTCCTTCACCACACATAAGACTGAATTGTTATAAAACATGTGCACTCCTTGGGTCTGAGCAGTTAAATTTTCTGTGGATTCCCTACTTCGTCTCTGGTTATGGCATTTCCACAAAGCAGAGCCAGGCCGTATGATTATCGGAACCAGTAGAAGGTTGCATAAAGGACTGAACAGAGGCCAGTCCAAAAGAGTATAGAAATATTGTTTTGTCTTCTGTGGTGTTGATTTGTTTAGTTTTTGTCGCCAAAATAAAAAAACAAACAGCAAGAACATAAATCTACAGGTTCTCACTTTCTTCAGTAGGTTTATCTTGCCATCTGGGGTATGGATAGATTGTGGAAAGAAGGAGAATGACACTTTGCTAGATTCTCATCTGAATATTGCCTTCCAGAGCCTTATGCCACCCTCTAAAGCTGCCTCCTAAGAAGTCAGGGTCAGTAGCAGTCAGTGTGCACTGCCGTCTGGCTCTAGGTAGGATTTTCCTCATATTCCCTTCAAGGGACATTGTATTGCCAATCATTCGAATTGTGCTAATCCGATACTGCTCGCCACACTCCAGTGTCCTACCAGAGAAAAGAGGATGCTGAAAGGACAGGAGCCTCTGGAATGACCAGAAGGTAAGGTTGCCTTCCCTGGGAAAATTGTCTTACTCCATTGCAGCCCATAAACTCTGCTCTAAAAAAGATTCGCTCAGATGCCAAACAAAACATGAGAGAGCATCAAGGTACAATGTCCTTCCTGAAGTCCAGGAAATATCAGATCCTGCTCTAATTATAAGAGGATTGTTTTCTAGCTTTAGTTTATCCATAATTCTTCATGTAACTTTAGAAATATCTGGTGTTCACTTGCTCCATTTTCCATTCCAATTTCCAGAAAAGCTTTCAGCCTTTGCCATCTGACCTTCTTTATCTATATTGTTGTCACCTGAAATCTTAACAAAAATAAGTCCTGTAAAAGAATGTAAATTATATGCATATGATATACATACAATTATATGACAGGCACATTGGAGAGGCTTAGTGGGGACTGGAAGGTGAGCAAGGGTTTGGGGTTGTTTTTTGGCAGGTTTTTGTCTTCAGGTAAAATGAGACAAGAACCTCAGCTCTTGCAGATACAGCCTCTGTTTGGGGACAGAGCAGATGTCCAACCCAAACAAATATAGAAAGGCACTGAGAAGCAGGCATCTCTTATTCTGTTATAGGCAGCAAATTTTGCTGCAGCACTAGCTAATTTTTTCACCTTCTTATTTGTGGCACTGCTAATCTTGTAATAGGTGATATGAAATGTCTCAAGAGGTGTTGTGAGGCATAAATAATGTGTGTTTATAAAGCGCACCAAGGCACTGAGACTGAACGCAGGTATGAAACTGTCAGCCCTGGCTAGAAGCAGGGTCAGGATCTCCACAGCAGCCTGCTCTGGTAGCAGTAATTTCTGCGTGGTAACATGCCAGAAGCCTCTTATTACATCCCAGGGCTGGTATCGCTGCCATGCCTATATCCTCTTTAGAATGGCCACCCTGACATCCGCATTAAGGCTCCATCAGCTGTACTGGGCAGAACGTCTGAATCAGAGAAAAACCTTCAACGCTGAAAATGTCGGAAATGGCCATTCTGATGAGTCACTTGGCCTGAAATGCATCTAAAATATACCCACCATTATTTCAATGGATGGTTAGAGCACCTGAAAGGCCCTTCCCCCTCTTCCCTCTCATTGCCTGTATCACAAGTGCAAAAGAGTAATAACTATAATATAAGGCTACTGGGGATAAAAGAATCATAAAGTCACCTCAGGACATTCCCTCAAAACAAAAGAGACTGATGTTGCTATAAATGCTGTCTACCTCCTTGAGCCACAGTACGGTCAGTTAGACGCAGAGTACATTTTTCGACCTCAACCATTAGAAGTGATATCATAAATCCTTCCTTAGATGTTAATCACTTTCTCTGATGTTCACAAAAGTAAATTAAAATTCACAGATTTTTTTGTTTTCTCTCTTCTTGTTTGAGAGTACCCATTTTTGGAAGCAGATGCAATATTAAGTTAAAGTTTTGAATGAAAACATCTCTTGAATTAAAGGCATAACCCCTGAAACCCACAGCATCTATGTGTTGATATATTTTACAGTAAAGATCTGTCTGCACAAACCAGTCTTTGAAAAAAGTCGTGATATTAAAGGCTACAGTCCTTGAAACCTTCCTGCAGAAGAGAAAGTAAGGCAAAAAAACATCCTTGTATACAGGAGAAAAAAAAATATCAACCTACGTGCATTAGCCAATGATAAATTCATTAGTCAGCGGACCATATAGAACCCTATAAAATGTGAGCTAAAGATGGAAATAAATGGCGTTCACATTCACTTAAGTGAAGAGTGGTGAAAAGGCTGGCATTCTCTCAGTAACTCACAAAATCAGCATTTGAATAACCTTCTGCGTTAATGTCTTATATTACATTTACAAAAAAGATTTTTAGCCGACACAGACAAATCCCATTACCTATATTACTGTTGTAAAGGTAAAGTAATTCAGCTTCTCCAATTCTTTCCCTGGCATCTTTTCATAGATTTCTTTATTTCCTTT
>NC_142204.1:9992806-10120998 GCF_049639895.1 Pseudopodoces humilis | reverse complement strand
GCATAGGTTCTGACAGGCTGGAGTATCTGCATTTAAAAATATTTTTTTCCTACTTTGAAAGATTTTAACTGTCTAAAATAGTCATTAAATTTAGAGTGTCATCACAACCAATAATGACACTCAGAGTGAAAAGAGCATTTGGTCTGGGCTTGTAGGAACATTTATTTCTGTGACCTCCTGGTGTTTTCCTCCAGTATTTGTCAGATTCTGCCCCATCTTATGGGAACTTGGTGGTTAAAGTGAAAATAACAAATGAGTTTACAATATCAACAATTCCTGTAAAAGGGAAAGAAAGCATCATCATGACAGGGGTTTTTTTTAAGTGTTGATTTTTAAGTATATTTGGCAAATGCTCTAGAAAGATATAACATTAAGGTAATGGTGGTCCACTTAAAATGACAGTCTAATTTTCTTTTTTAAAGCTTAACAACATTGCTGATTTTGACATACATGGTCACTTGTCAGGAGAAAACAGTTAAACTCTATGGAGTCCACCAAGAAAGACAGATTGCCTCTCACCAAAATGGTACAGAAATAAGAGATACATTTTAGGAGTCAGTGAAAGGTGGCATTTATAAAAAGGAATGCCGTGTTGAAGATTATACCACAATTATGATACTACTGAAAATTGTCCGATTTCTTTTCCCTCTATTTTCAGATCTTTAAAAAAATCCAGGCAGAAAACCACAGGCAATGGAGGGCAGCAAATCAAGAATACCAAGTGAGACCTCAGGAAAATGTCCCAGGGTGGGAGGACTTGGAGTTCTTCAAATGAAATCCCCAGAGCTCTCTGAAAACATCTAAAGGGTATGTCATGATGTGTGAAGGGATTTCTGCAAACAAGATTCACCAAACAGAAAGTTACTTCTGTTAGTCACTTGGCAGAACTGCCCATATTATTACCACATTCCAGGCTCCTTAGGCTGACCGAGCTGGAAGCATTTGAGTTCATGAACTCCCATCTCCCAGAGCCACTCCCAGCACACTTATCCGGATGGCGCCATGTTGAGCTTTTCCAAGTGTTCCAAACCTCATCTAGAAGTGCTTGTGGGCTTCTCCCTGTTCTTCCTGCTGCCCCAGGCACCAGACTGCTCTGACCTATCTGTTACAAAATAGGAAGCAGTAGCTTTTCCAGAGTTTAATTAAACGTGGATACAGTGGATATGCAGTGACTGCAGCTTCACCAAGGTGTGACTGACCAGCTGCAAGCCACTGTGTATTACCAGGTGAAAATTAATAGCAGAAGAGGAGGAAGAGGAAAGTGTTACTTTGGAGGGGCAACGGTAGCAAAATGTTGATGGAATGTATAATTTTATGAATGTGTCCAGGTCACTTTTACTGAGATTTAAAGTGTACTTGTTTAGCAGAGGGGTGGAAAAAAAAAGTAAATATGCAGTTTTCCATACCATTTCTTCAGACATGTTTGTTTTAGGTGAAGAAAATAATTTGCTGTTGCATCACTGAATAGAACGAGGCAAAAACACTAATTTTGACTACCAAAGGCCTAGATAAATTATAAAGGCTGGTACTCAGAAGTTTTCTTTCCAAATAATCATACCCATTCTGCAAGTTCTTTGTGTTTAGTGTGGTGCTATTTTCCTGCCATTTTTCAGCATGCACCATATTTTAGCTGGAAACTTGCACAGAAGGTCTGTGGAGGAGTTGTAGAGCAACCCATCCAGAGCTTGGAACAAACACACCAAGTTCTGCCACAGTCATCACATCAGAAGCACAACTGTCCCATACAAACACTGCATTCAGTTTTCAAAATTAAAAAAAACTTCTTCATGCCAACAACTCTGCAGATCTGGGAAGTGCACAACGAAATCAGTAAATACAGGATTTTCCCCTGCAGAATTGTCCTCTTTTTTACTGGTCCTAGTCAGTGCAACATGATGTCATTAAAAAATCCCAAATTTCCTTTTTCATCCATGAAGATGAAAAGATAGGACTGGAGCATTAACTGTTGCTGGGGTATAGTAGGAAGTACAGGAGGAAAATAAGAGTTTTTATTTCTATCTGACCCCTAAAAATACCTATTTACTGTAATGGGTTCTTCTTCCACTCCTGAAGTCACCATCATACCAAAAATTAGTGCTTTTCATCCCGCAGCCTCTGTCCTGGTGGGAAAAGCTGGCACAAAGAAAGCAGTAACAGGGCCAGGTGGCAAGTCCAAGTGGGCTGTGAAAGAGTGGGGAGTTGCCCAGACCTTTTAAGATCCAGAAAAAATGTGGCAGTGCAAAACTCCATCTTAAAGCTGTGTAGACAATCAAAAGGAATTCAAGAAGAAAGTTAATACTTTCTGAGGCAGGACTGAAGTCACCGTGGAAGAAACATCTCTGCCTCTACTGCTTGAAAGGAGATGTGTGGGGAAAGAGGAATATTTTAAGTCTAATAATTATGTGGATTACTTCTTGTCACTCAGTGGATTGGTGACAGATGTCCTCCCTAACACCTGCCCCTCCTACTGCACAAATTCTGCTCCTTAGCTTGGCTCCTTGTCCAGTCAATCCTGGCACATCCCTGTTTCTTCACTCTGCCTTTGAAGTGTATTTCCATTTTGGCCAAATGTCTGATTTAACACTGTGCAACGGGACTTTATAATTCTGATTCTTTCTCTTTGAAAGAGCCCGGCTGGTGAATTTTTAAAATGGTCTTGTTCTCTGGTAGAGATAAATCTGACACAGGACACTGTAGCTGAAGGTATTATTTTGCTCCTTCTCTTCCTGCCACTCCCTAGGTTGATATAAAGGTATTTTCCTTGAATTCTGTGCTGTACATAAGCATCTTCTGATGCTGGAGTGAAAACACATCAAGATGCTTTGGGATACATGCTTCAAAGACAACTTCTTATTTTCACACTACTATCCTGAAACAGAACTTTATAAATAAGGAATAGGAGAATCACTCAGACTGAAGTTTACCTTAGTGTGCCATCTCAGTAGCATCCCTTAATCAGTGTATTGTGACGCAGCTATGAAAAAAATGAAATTAACAGACTCCTTTTGATTGTTCATTCTCAGGGGAGTTCTGCAAGAAACCTGTGTTAGCTCATATAAACCCAACAAACATCCCCCACCAAAAGAAAATAGCCACATCTCTGGCTTTTTATTATTCTTTTTCCAAAAAGGCCTAACTTTTGATTGTCTTTATTATAATTCACCAGTAATTGCATTCTCTACTCCTTTTGTTTATTGAGACTCAATAGAATTTTCCAAAAATCCTCTTTTGTTACCACTATTAACTAGCAGATTTTTAATAGCTCGTTTTTCTCCCTTCTCTATTCCCATTTTAGTCCTTATACATCACGTTTCTTAATTCAATTATAAAAAAAAAAAAAAATAAAACAAAGCAGTAATATTAAGAAGTATTTGGAAGTTACATTGTCCTGTTTTATTTCAATGGTTATCATTGTTAAATAAAAATTCCATATGAAGAGGAAGCTTCTGCTCCAAAGGCAGTGTGTTATTGTTGTACTTCTGAAAGCCTTTGACGTGACCATAGAATGAGCACAGTAAGTTTGGGCATAGGTAGAGAAGAAACATCAACCCCTTGTCACCCTAAGTGACAGACTTGTAAGAATTGACATTCTCCCTTTAGCATGTTCATAGTAAAGCTAAAAATGTCACTAATTAGCTCAGTTTTTTCTTTCTTTGAGGAACTTAAAGAACTAAGCAAAGATACAGAAGATAAAAAAGATGAAAAAACATTAAAAATATAAAAATAAATATAAAAAAGTCCATGAAGGCAGGGAGAAATTTGAGGAACTCTATGACTTTGAACATTAGGCCAGCTCATTCTCCAAGTGCAGTGGATTAACTTTCTCCATGGGCTCTCTGAACCCAGATTATTAAATGGGCTGCAAAAAGATAAAAAGATAAAAGATAAAAAAGAAGATAAAAAAAAATACAGAATGCCTACAAGAGCATTTCTTGGTATAGGAAAAGGAAAACAGCACAACCCCTGCCCAGAGTCAAATTTTAAGTCAGGTGGCCATATGCTCCTTTAGTTCACAGAGTTCGCATCTCATTTTTACTGGGATATCAAGAACAAACTTCTGCCCTTCTATGGCCATTCACTTGAATTTTTGCCAGTGAGTCAAAGCATTTTTCCCCCAGAAGAAAACACCTCACTGACATAATTTACTACTCTCCCTAAAAATACTTCTAGTACAACTTCTATCACAGGCATACTTTTGAGAACAGTGCTTTTGGAAAGCAGTATTCTCTGGAGAAGTCAGACAATAAAAGGTTTACTGTTCTAAAGACATGGCTACTGACTAAGAATAGACAGGCATCAACAAGAACTTGAAGATAAATGTTCATTTATTGTCTTTATAATCATAAAACGTTTTACTGTCTATAGGTACAGAGTCATTTAGCCTTGTAACTCCCAGCACCACAATGTTTTTTAATACATCAGCATTTCAAAGTTCTCTTGACTTTGACCTACAAAGTGAAAACCAGAAAAATTTTGTAACATTTTTTCATGCTAGACTTCTTGTCTTCTTGCCTCAAACTAAAAATTCCTTTAGAAAGCACAGTTAAATTCTGCCTACATCAAACATTCTTGCAGATGATTTACATCAACAAGAAATAAGAGCCATGTTATTGTTAAAAAATAAAATTATAACAGCCCTATAGCTATGGTTAATACCAGAATAATTTTTACCATCCTTTGCTGTTAAAAACACTTTGTTGCACAGATACTTGGCAAAATGGCATGTGCAAAACAGGAATGAAGATATGATTTTGTAGAAAATGCAGTTTGTCAGAACATTACAACTGTTCCCAGTCCCACATGAACCTCAGATCCTGCCAAGCAGTGACTGCTACGAGACAGCTCCTGGGCTGCAGCTCAGCCCCTCAGCACAAGCTCGTGAGTAAACACCAGGGTTTACAGCTCATTTAATAATTTGGGTTCAGAAGTCCATGGAAAAAGTTAATCCACTGCACTTGGAGAATGAGCTGGCCTAATGTCCCATGTCACAGAGTTCCTCAGATTTCTCCCTGCCTCCATGAACTTCCACTGCTTGCTTCAGCAGCACAACTGCAGATTTTACCTGCCAGAACACAGCTGGGTGTTAGCCCAAGACAGGCCAGCTGTGTTTAAACAAAAGAACTCAAATGAGAGCTAACAGTGTAAACCAAAAGACCCTGGACTTAAATTGCTTCCTTCACTTTCCTATCCCCCCAATAAACTAAGCCAGTTTTAAACAGGTTGATAAGGAAGCCATGGCCACAAGTGGGAATAATATTTCTTTAATAAAGATGGGGGTCACCCACCTGAATTGTCAGACAATTCTACACTCTCTCTTTGCTGCCCAAACAAGAATACTGAAACCAAATAACAGGCTGAAACCCATTGCCCAGGAGAAGTACATCTGTTGTCACACTTTGATACTGATATTTGCCTTGCTCAGACAGAAGAAAAAAGACACATAGAGGAGAAACAGTGAGGGGAATGGTGATGTCATGAATAACAAATTCTATAATGAGCTCATGCCCCTTCTATTTGTGAAAGAGATAAGCATTTTCTGAACAAGGAATGGGCAAAGGTAAGATTAAATAACCTCTAGCCCTTCAATAGCTCATGCATTAAAGCATCACAATGCTGCAACTGATATTTTGGAAATGTGCATTATTAGTGCCCAGCTGATACAACTGAAAAGAGAGGATGACTTTGTAATACTATGAGGTTTTGGGGCTTTTTTCTCAGTTGCTATAATTTTCTTGTATAATATTTTTCTGAGATAAATACTGAGTGGATAAAGTAAGGGCATATATTTAGGGTTTGTATTTCAAATTTAGTTGCAGAGGCCTGAGATATGGGCTGTGGCAAAGTCTTTAATCCAAACATCTGAATTAAGGGTCATGTTTTGAGCACTAGAGGACTCCAAAAGCTTTACAATATTTTTGAAAATACCAAAATAATTTTTAAAAAGTTCTACATTCATCTGTGAGATATTTGTTTCTTGCATCAATTAAACCAGCTGGTAAGGTCTACTAAACTGTGGCTAGGTGTTTATCTGTTGAAGGGGAAGAAATCTGCCCTTGCGATCAAACACTGAAATTTTATTTTACCCTAGGCCACCCACAGTATGTTTACTCATCACACACAGAGATTTGCTGTAAAATAAGCAGGAGGATAATTCTAACTTAATTTTCAGAGTTTAATACTATGCATTATTATAGATGTAGAAAACACGCTCACGGTAAGAGACTTCTCCAGGGTCAGGCTGTTCAGGTATAAGCAGTTTATTATTTAGGCAGAGGGAGGAAGGGATCCATTTACCCTGCCAGTCACAGCATAAACGCGATCAGAGAGGGAGAGAGAGAGTCAGGGAGCATGAGGGAAGAAGGTAAGAGCAAGAATAAGAGTAAGAGTAAGAGTAAGAGTAAGAGAGCATGAAAGTAAGAGCCAGTAAGTTAAGAGAGGGTAAGGAGTTAGAGAGTAAGAGTAAGAGAGGGGAAGAGAACTAAGCAAAGAGATTAAGAGAGTAAGAGGTTAAGACAGGTGCAGAAGAGAGGGTAAAAGTAAGAGCGGAGCTTAAGAGAAGGTATGAAGTTAAGAGAGCATGAGTTAAGAGCAAGTGAGGGCAGGTAAGAGAGTGAAGTTCTTGTTGCAGTACATTACATCTTTTTCTATAGTCAATATTCTAATTTCCAGTAACCAACCACTACATGACACACATTCTATAGAATACATATAGCCTATAAGAACTACTACATTACCATACAGTGTTACATTTTAAACTCTAAAAGCTACCTTTCAAATTCTTCTCTTGCTGCTTGACCTTTGGATTCTCTATCAGCAGAAGGGTATTGTTCAATCAACAGGGATTCTCCTTCATCTGGCTAGATGTTATTGTTCTTTGGTTATATAGTAACTAGAACTCAGTTTCCTATAGCTCAAAGCTAGTTTTCATTTCTATTTCAATTCTAGGTTTCATATTTTCAGAATCTTTTGCTAAACAATCATATTCATAAGGTTTCCCTGTTTCATCTTCCCCAACAATGCATGAGTAATAAAATTAAATTTAGACTCTGAGTAAATATGCAGGGGTTCAACCACACCAGTTGGTTTGCTCTCACAACCAGGGAAATGAACAACAAAAGAAATCTAACAAGGTGTAATACAACATCACAGGAAAGAGAGACCTCTGTAAGCCAGAGTACAGACACATTTCACAGAAATCCAATAGCTACCTATGTGGTTATGGCTCTAAACCCATATGGTTCTATCTCTAAACCTCTGTTTAATCAAGTACATATAGGGCTGACTGTAAATTGGAAGTGAATGGGATACCCCCTTTATCCTGTTTATTTATTACATCCAGCAGGGAGCTGCTGTTGGGTCACTGGGCAAATGTACTGATAACAAAATATAAAGATTTCTCTCTAGGTGCTGCAGATGTTAGACATTCTTCCTGGGAAAATTCTAAGGCCATCTGAGGACACAAACTCAGATTTTTGACCAGTTAGAGGCAAAACTCAGATGCTTGAGCATTGAACTAGAAGTCAGAGCTCCGTCAAAGCTCCTCAGTATAGTGAGCAAAGTCAAATTTTGTTGTCCAGGACTTTTGTCAGACACACACACACACACACACATGCTTCTCCCACGCCATAAAGAGAAGGAGAAACTGCAGAGATTGATGGCAGGATGAGGTGGTTATGGACGATGAAAGGAGCTGAGAGGAGTGCAGGTTAGCTCTGAAGTCACCAGCAAGATGTTTGAGGGAGCTCTGAGTGAGAGGCCCTCAAATTTCCCTGCTTACATTCCCCCATCTTTTCAGCCAGAAGCTCCCCAGCCCCTATCCACTTCTCTACCACATGCAACAGACCCTGCCCTCCCCCCTTCACACTGCACTAGTCAATCCCCCATCCTAAGGAATCGACTTTATTCCTGTGCCTCACGAGCTGCAGGGGGAAAAGGGACAAGCAGGAGAAGACAGAACAGGCCCAAACCATTTGTGCTGCTGAGACAAAGTTTGGCACAAAACAGTTCTCCCTCACTGACAGAGCAGTGCTGTATAGAATGAGCAGAGGTAATCAGCATAACAAATTGTACCTTATTTTACTTAGAGCTGACCTTGGGTTTCCCTGCAAGATGGGGCAGACAAAGGTTTTGCAGTCAAAACCCTCAAGGTACCACAACCTCTCCTTGGCTAGCAAGTTCTCCTCGCCCAGTGCTTGTTAAACACCAATGGGCTTGTTTTCTAAATTAAAATTTAATCGGAGCTTGGCAGGAGGATAACGTGAGACTAACAGAAGCCTTTCACTCAAGGTTACACAGAAATTATTATGTGTAGAAATCAAACCACAGTCTTGACGGAATAAGAAAAGAACTAAACACAGAAAGAGCCATGCTTTGTTTATCTGAAATGCCTGGTAAATGCTGCAAGTTCCACACATTTCAGATTAGAAGCAATTCTTATTTTTTTTTAATAACAAAGTACCTAAGTAAGCACAGGAACATGTGGTAACTAGTTTACATTGTATTATTGGATTTGGATTACAGCAGGGACAATCACAGAACCCACTGGAGGGGATCCTTCAGTGGCAACTGCTGGAGTAAGAGAAATCAGCATAAGAACAGCTTCAACAGCTCTTGGAGCTTTGTTTTCAAGCATATTTTTATACTAATGAGCACCACACATATTGTAGACAGCTGACTAAATAAAAAAAGAAAGACCATCAAGATTATCTATTCTTGCCAGTGCCTGGGTGTGGGCAGCCTGACTGACTAAAGCAGGGAGATAAGTATCAGTGAGTTATGAAAAATGCCATTACAGCAGGCCTGGAGCAAACAGGCAGAGCACTGGGAGGAACAGAGCTCAATACAGCGTGCAATGACTGTAAGCTTCAGTGCCCACATACTAAGCTTTCTGTACTGTAATGGTCTGATAAATTAATTTTGACCCAGAGACCAGAGATAAATTGTCTTAGCAATACAAACAAACAGCTAAGCAATTAGGGCAAAGTTTTTCGAGAATGTGGTGATAACATCTAGAAGCATTGTTGGGCAAGGGGGAAAAGCAGCCCTGGAGATAGAGGGTTTAATCTGGAGGAAAAGAGAGAGTATAATGGCTTCTCCAAATCGCAGAGCACTGAAAGAAAAAGCAGACAAGCAACTGCCACTGGTATTTGTCTGGCATGTATTTCAGTGTATCCAACCTGAAAAGCAACTTTCATTGTCCCATTTGGAGTTCATCAAGTTTGGCCTATAAAAGGATTTTACATGTGCAGCTGGGAAAGTGTCGGAGCTGAGAAATCCATGAGGAACCATCAGGTTTTATAGAATTGCCATCATTTAAATTACCTGAAAGTAACTTACTAAAATCAATTTTTCAAGCACATAGATTAATGCAGTGGTCAAATGACCAAAGAAGCAATTATATCTATCAGTTTTCACATATCAGCCCTATTTTTCAGAGACATGTTAGTTGCAAAACAAAACATTAGCTGCAATAATTCCATTACCTCCCATACAGAAAAATAGGAGTAATTAATATTTAACCTAAACTGTGTTGATTTTTCAATGAGTATTTCACCACTACTTTAAATTTACACAGATATGGTATTATATATTTATATGTATATATAAATGAGTGAAATTTCAGGTCTAGAATAAATTCCTTCAGTTTTGGTTGGGCTACCCAAGAAAATAGCCATGAGAAGATATAAGATGATATCTCAAATTAATACTAACTTCTGTTGTGAACATACTATACACAGTAAGAGATTTTTAATAGACTATCTGCTCATTGCAAAGCACCTACATTTTATTTAAGGCAAAAAGAAATATGGAGGAGATACATTCACAGTGTACTTTTACTGCAGCTGAGTTGTCATGGTTTAGATTCTTCAACTTGAGTTTTCCAGCCAATGCATCAAATAATGTGGTGGGTTTTAGCACTGGATAAAATCACCAGGGCACTTACTCATTTTTTGCTGTGAGATATGGATTAGGACAAGGGTAAAACAGGCTTAAAACTTAAAAGGTATAAAGAAACTTTATTAACAGGAATAAGAATACATCAGAAATAAAACAAGAATAAGAAACATCAGAATAAAACAAGAATACCCTTCCTCCCCCTACCCAACTCTTATCCCAGCTGACAACATGAAGACAAAACCTGGGATGTTAAAGCAGTACCAACTATACAATAGTCTTTCACCAATTCTTATAGGGAGAGTAATTTTCTCTTGCCATGTCTTGGACACTCCACAAGAAACAGTTTTCTCATGGCTTTTCATTTCCACGAATAGCCACTGCCTGGGCAAAAAGTTCTGCATTGTGACATTCCTCCCATTTTCACAGCCCTCTTAGGGGTGCATCCATGGACCATGAACTCATGGGGTATTATTTTGAGGATAAGTTGTGCAAAGGTAAAGATTCTCTTCATCTGTCTCTGTGATCATCTCTGGGAACAGAGGTTTTCTTCTCTCTCTGGTGCAAAGGGTCTTCATCACCCTCATCTCCCTCTCTGTTCAAGCTTCTCATGGGACCACAGCTACTCCAACATCTGCTTGGCTTCATCAATGGATGTCTCTGCTCACATCTACAGTTTGAATATTTCATCTCCCCATACTCTCTCACGAATTAAAGGAGATATTTTAGTATATCACTGTCCATCTCCATGGCCCTACCAAAAGAATACTTCAGCCCCATTCAGCATCTCCCCATCCTTCTTCCACCTGAGGCTTGACTCCTTCTTAACTGACCTTGGTGTCTTCACGTTGTCTTCCTACGTGTTGTCACTCCTTTTCTCTCCCTGGAGAGAGGAACAAGGCCTGCAGGTCTCATCTGTGTAGTGAAAGGGTTAGCATCTCGCCCAGTGGCTGCAGCAGTCACGGTGTTGGATTTCAGCCCGCGCTGGTGCCTCCCTCGGCCCGGCAGCCGCTGGAGGGGCGGGTAGTTCTGGCGGGGCCTGGAGCAGTCTGTGCGGGCCGGGGGCAGGGGTTTGGTGTCGGTGAGATGTCAGCAGCCGCGGCCTGGAGCAGGGGTTTGGTGTCGGTGAGATGTCAGCAGCCGCCAGGAGCCGTGGCCTGGAGCAAGGGTTTGATGTCGGTGAAATGTCAGCAGCCGTGGCCCGGCCCAGCCTGGGGCCAGGGCCCCACAGCCTTCATCCCTGTGATGAACGGGCCAGGAGACCAGCTCCTTTCTAAAACGGCCTTTATTGAACGGGACAGCTCTGGGGTGGGAGCCCAAGGGGTCGCGCACACCGCCACTGCTCCCACTTGGACACTGCAGCAGAAAAAGATCCGTGGAGCTTTTCCAGTTGGGCAGAGCTGGGCCTTCCTTCCTCACGGGAGCCCCCGGGAAGACTCGCTCTCTTGGCCTCGTAGTCTAGGGTGTCATCCCAGTCGAGTCCCCTCGAGGTTATGTCGGCCTCTGGAGGGAAGTCAGGGGACTCCTCTGGGTCTTCCTTGTTCGACGGTGCTGCTTTTATTCCTTTCCTTTTGTGTGGCTCGTTGTTTCGGGGTTTTTTCCAGTCTGGGTGCGTCCCATGAGTCTCTGGTCTCTCTCGTTTGCATAAAAGTCTTTATGTCATCCTCCTCCTCAGGGCCCAACTGAACAAGGTACAGCAACTTGGGGCAGGGATACAATGTTGCCATGTGGGAGTCTAGGAGCAGTGGGGGTAGGGCCTGGCTGAACACGAACGAGAAGCACAGGGTACAGCAACTCGGGAGAGGGGGCAGGGCCTGGCTGAACAAGGAACAAGAAACACGGGGTACAGTAATTTGGGACAGGGGTACAAGGTAAGTAAACCTGGGACAGGGGTACAAGGTAAGGGGTTTACAAACAGTAACAGTAACATGTTATTCTTAACAATCCCCACCCGGGAGCCGCTGGAGTCCGGCCCGGCCTCCCCCAGGACGCACAGGGGGAGCAGGGCCGGCCCCACCAGAGCTCCGTTCCCTTCTGAGGCCGGAAGCCAAGAGAAAAAAGTTCCCGGGTTTGTGGTTTTTAAAATGTGGAATTCACAGAAGTGGACCTAATTTTTAAATGGTTCAAAATGTTGTCAGTTCTCAGAACCAGGCAGCCATTGGCCTGTCCTAGGCACAGAGGAAGCTCCCAGCAGCTTCCCTCAAAGAAATCACTTCCATGGGTGTTTCTTACTTCTTTCCCCAAATATCAATCAATGTCAAACCACCATACCAGTGGTCTCAGTGTTCACTGAAAAATGAGAATTGGTATTGTTCTTAAACACACAATGAAGATGCAAATGGAATTTGCTTTACTAAAGAACTTCTTTTTCCTTTGTAAGATTTTTCTTTAAAGTGCACTTTAGGAAAGAAAATTTTAAAAAAATCAGTAAGACATAAATATTCATGAGAGTATTTTTGGAGCTGCAATAAACAATCTATAGCCTTAAGTCCATCCCATAGAACAGAAGCAGCTCCAGTAATTCAGCCATGTCATGTGAATTCCAATATGCTTTAATGCACTGAAGGCAAGCATATCTTGCGTCATGGGGTACTGTGTTGCACTATACAAGTCTATAAAAGTCACCTGAATGAAATGAACAATTATTTATATTTTATTAAGGAAAGGCACTTGACCAGAAAATACAGAATAAGACTGTATAGAGATTGGCAACTCTATACTGCAGGCAAGACTGCAGCACCCCTTGATAAATACCAAATTGACACTTAAAAATGCTTTAAAAAGTCTTCCTTCTTTTATCTTAGGCTAGGTGGATAGTTTACCTGCTTCCTGGGTAGAAATATAGTAATAACTCCAAATTGTTTGTTTAAACTCCACTGTGAAACATCATAACCAAATGATGCCATTTCAATTTATGATCAATGTATTGTTCAGGTTATTTTGAAAATTTCAAAGAAGATTTTCATAATATTGGTAATGATGAAATACTGAAGAAATCACCCATAAATTGCATTTTTTAACTACAGAACTGTTGCTGACATCTGTAATTGAATTTTATTTCCTATCATCTTTGTCCTATAATCACCCATCACAACTTGTGACTTAACCACACTGAGCCTTCTTAACTTTCACTTACAGTTTTTGTTCCTTTTTTTCATGGTTGATGCTGGCTCAGAAATTAATGTCTGTAGGAGCAGCATGTTAGGCATGTCACCTCTTCAGAAAGTAGGCTGTAAGGATTAAAAGTGAGTCTCCCAAGTGGAAGGCAGGATTCTGGCTTGCAGGGCTGCTGTCCATGCTCAGAAGGACAGCAGAATAACACTCAGCTATTATTAAGGTAAAATTAAAGCTTCCTGCCTTAGAAAGAATGATAGGATTTTATCTCAGCTATCTCTTCCAAAAGTTCTAACCAAAAAAATGGTGTCTTCATGCCTTCAAGCTTTTCTCCATCCTTTTTTGACCCTAATTGCTTCTACAGACCCTGTTATGCAGGGAGGGGCTTTTGGTTGGTATGAGAGGGGCTGCCTCGGTCACAGGAGCAGCCACAGAAGGAAAAAGGAAGGACAACTGGTGTAAAAAATCTCTAAAGTACTTTTTGTGTTGAATGCTGCCAATATGAAACACACCCTGTGGTTTATGGATGGAGCTTGCCACCTCACCAATGACCTGAATGTTTAAGCGGCAAACACCATGTATTCCTATCCCTGCTTCTCCTTTACATTAGTACATTTTACACAAAAACAATGAACACAACCAAGTGCCTATGACCAGAACAGGCACAGGCTGAGTTCAGCCACATCCAGTTTAATCTCACAGAAATGCTAAAACACAAAGTACTGCAAAACCACCAGATCAGGGGTAACAGCAAATACATGCTTGCTTATTTCTATGTAAGGGATAGAGTCACACTTCTCTGTGCAGTGCAACCACCATGCTTTCCCCAGCAAGGTTTTTTATCTTCCCCTCCCCAAAACACAAGTGCTGCATGTGGAACACTTTTCTTTGGCCTGGTGTTGACAGGCTGGAGTGGTCTGATAGAAGGGTTGCACTGTCACCTTCAGCAAACAACACCCTTTCATGTAATGTTTTTCCAAACTTCCATCACAGCTTCACATAGAGGCTCTTATGACATTGTCACCTGTCAAGGAGCTTGGAAATTACAGTTGAGTTATAATAATATTTAACTAAAACCTTGACAAATTCTGACATCCAAATAGAGCCTTGCTGATGTGATTCCCCTTTTCCTGGCTTTCTCCTCACACTACAGACAAGAGGTGCCAGTACTGGAGACCAGGAATCCAATCCAGCTCCTTGCAATAACAAATGTTAAAGTTGCCTTTTTTTCTGTTTTCTGACTACTGAGATAAATAATTTCTGTGTAAAGCAAAGCCATGCATGTGAGTCTTTAATTTTATCTGGAAACAGATGGATTTTTGTAAACTATTTCTTACCCAAGACAGATATTCACAGCCATATATCACAGGCTCACTTCACACCCCTGCCATGAAAAAGTCTATTCACATTTTAAAATTCTGTGAAATTATTAGAAAACTTATTAAGAAAAAAAAAATCAATTATAGAAAATGTTTTGTAGAAGCTTCTGTTTCCAAAGCAACTTTTTATGTCACACTTTTCCATCAGATCTGGAAATTTTGTTGCATGGACGTTTACATGATAATACGTATTCAGTTATATTTTGACAGCCTTCAGTGGGCTGTTACAATAGTTTTTTTTCCAGAAAAGAAAGTCTAACGACCACATCAAGCTGAGCCTTTGGGGGTTGGTTAAATTTCTCATTAAACTGATGTTTTAGTATAGTAGGGACTTTTCTTAGTGTGGCAACTTGCCAATTAAACATTGGGGAAATTCAGATGCAGATAAATTAAGTTTATAAGTAAGCTTGCTGAAATGACAAATGGGATTTGCAAAGTTGAAACGGGAGTTTTTGTTTCTCCTGTGTTATAGGGCAGTGCCCTCCACTGGCCAAATGTTCTCATTTTTTGAATGAAAGAGCAAAAAATTACCATGACTCAAGAATAAAACCTCAAAAACACCTCCAAACCCCCTCAGAACCAGTGTCAAATTCTTATAAAAGGTTATTACATAATGGCACCAATTTATACTAATGCCAGCCTTGCTTTCATTTTACATGGTAATAAAAATAATTTGGGTGCTGGAAAAAATCCCAAGGCAGCCCTTTTAAAGAGTTCCAAATTAGAAGTGAGAAGACAAAAATGGGTAGTGCTAAAAAGTGTAATTTAACATGAGACCATATAGTAAAAAAAGCATAGAACCAGATTAGCAATTACTACTGTCTGTTAAATTTTCACTATTTTCATTCATTTTTTTCTGTTCAGAAATGACAAATACTTGTGAAAATCCCTCTTTGAAGCAACTGATAAATGTTTTTGAGTGCCATGCTGAGGACAGAACTAGTTGCATCAGCAATACCTGTGTTCAATGTACTTTAGAATGGGAATCAATAATTGTCAAAAGCCAACAGACAATGAGAAACCTGGAAACAAGATGGATATAGATGTATGCCATCCACTCATAGTACTGTGGGTTACCCCAGGGACACTATTTTAGTAATAAAATTGTTATTAATGAGTTTATAGTTGATTCAATTATCCTACACAAGATCACTATCCAATTACTAGATTATATATTCTATATTCTATCGAATATAAAATATAGAATATAGAATATATTATACAGAATATATTATATAGAATATAGAAAATATTTATTGTATACTTATTATATATTATATTCAGTGGGATAGAATTGCTGGTGAGAAGGTGACCTGTTTCTTTAATAAAATTAAAAACAATAAGCTATAGGAGGAAGTTATGATAAAAATACAAAGATAAATGGAGCTGGCAGAGATAGACCAAAACCACAGAAAGACTGAAAATATGCTTGGTGTTACAAATTGCACACTTAGATCTTCAAGCAGAGATAAAGGACAAAAAATATTAAGATCTGGATAAAACCTTGACTACCAGCTACAGATAGTGGGAGGCTGAAAGTCAGAAGATGAGTTTAACATCCCCTTTTTCAAGGGCTTAACAATGATCATTTTCTTTGATAACACCTAATGCAAGTTTTAAGGCCTAGAGTAAGTTTTACCATTTGTCCCATTCACTTTGTATAAAATTCCTGTGTTAGTGGGCAATGAAGAAAATTAGTAATATTTCATATCTGCCAATCATATAACCTATTTCTTCTAGGAAAAAAAAAAAAAACTAAAAAAAAACCCACCACCAAAAAACCCTAAACCAACACTGTTCCTAAACTTGTTTTTAAAGAGAAAAACCTGATTCCAAGACTAACCAGGAAGCATCCTCCTTTGAATACAAATTTGATTTTCCACCCCAGTACACAGCAATCAGGGTATCCCCCAATCTCTGCAGAACCCAGCTCTGGTGACATGGGGAACAGCTTTGGTCTGTTCTTCCAGGCAGCCTGAAACAAGCACAAGCACCAAGAGACAAAGATAACCAAACCCTCTGGCCTCATTAAGCCTCAATCCTCACAAAAGGTCCTGCTCACCACTGGAGACTAATTTGGGATGCTCTTTTTCTATCAAGATTCACCAGTGACACAGAGCAAGGCATTCAGTCACCTTCACCCTCGGCGTCTCAGTTTCCCCTCTTAAAAGTGGTTTGTTTTTCATCCATTGCCTCACCTCAGATCTGTCTTTCCCCCCTTCATCAGGGTTCCCTTGATTGTTTAATAATCACATTTAAATCCTGGGTTTTTCTGCTAATCATTTTGTAGGTGAAAATTCCCTTGAACAATCTAAGAGCCAGTTTTGTACTATGAGCTTGAAATAAAAAAAACTGGAGGAGGTGGGAACAGTGGATATCAGGTTGCTTCCACATTCAGGTCTGTGCTTCTGTTACATTACTTAAAGACCTTAAACAGAAGCAGTGAGCCATTTTCACAGCCACAGCACCCACACTCCTACACAAGCACCTTCAAGCTTTCTAAACCTCTGCACAGAACTGTTTTAGCCGGATTGGATCAAACCCATGTCTCCTAAGCACAGCTTGACTCTGCTGTGGACACAGCCTCAGAAAGAAGAGCACCTGCTGGTCTCGCTCTCAGCCCATGAAAAGTACTTAAGCCCCACTTTCCCTGTGGGGAACAGGTGGAGTTCTCAGCTCCCTGGCAGCCTGTTCCAGTTGAGGAGTCACTGCTCAGCTGTCCCCTGAGGGCAGCCAGCGCTGACCATGGGCACTGGGTGTGCATCTCACCTGCCAGAGGCTGAGCTGCAGCACTGCCCTGCTCCCTGCCAGCTGGCATTCACCTTCATGTGACCTCAGGGAGCCACAAAATGTATGCCCAACCACAGCTGCTTAACCATGCTGACATATAGAATTTCTAACTTTTGCTTTTCCTTACAGTTGAAAGTGCTTTAGACACCACAGCTTTAAACCACAGAGCTCTGAAAAACAAAAACAGGATGTCTGCCTCTGAAGCTGCTGCTCTGTGTATTTTTCCTGAGACTGTGCTATCTGGGACCAGGTTGGTGTAGTCTTTCAGTGCAGTCTATTGGCCAAATTCTCTCCTGATGGAAGATGAAGTGTGGTGTGTACAACAGAAAATGTTGTCATGGCCAAGGGTTCATGTCATCACAAAAATAGAACCAGCTGAAGATAAAAAAATAAATAAAATAGTAAGTCTTAAAGTTATTGGGTTCTCTTTTACTCTTGCAAAACTCCAGTGATGAACTGATGGAGTCCCCTTCTGACTGTTCATCAGAGAATTTGAAATATTAGGTGAGTAATTACATCAGGCAGTGAGGCAGTCCAAATTTTTCTTGCTACAAATAGAACTACTCATCAACTGATTGAAACTAATATATTTATTTAATCTGTCAGAACTGATTAGTCTTTAACAACATCATTTTTATTCAGCTTTGGACACCTCAGAAGCAGCCATTATAAACCAACAGAGCTCTATTCAGGTCAGAAGCACATGGGATTTTTGGCCCCTGAGGAAATGGGCAAGAGATACCCAACAAGAATGTTAGGCAGTCACAGAGTTATAAACTGAAGGTGATGCTTTTGTCCCCTGGCTCAGGAGTTGTTCACATTTGTGCAGAGATCACCAGAAACAAACATCATCCCAGCTGTTGAAGAGATCCAAAGCAGCTGTGCTTCTACAGAATGGTCTCTCAAGCTCCATTTTCCAGCTTGCTGCTGGAGTTTACTGACACCTTCTACTAGGGCAGCTTAGCTTCTCCAGGCTTGCCTGGACCACTCACATCAGAATTCCAATGGTGGATGCATCCGCCACTGAGACCTGGGCAGTGCTGCAACACATTGAACTGGTTTGCTATCAGTCAAATATCACCTTAAACAATAATATCAGCAGTTTTCAAGCAACCTGATTGTCATGGGGTGGCTTTACCTTTAAGGTGGTTTTGAGAGCTAATGAAGCTGAAGCTGCTGGTGGCTGATGGGAGTCCTTCCTCCTGACCAATTATCAGTCATTTCTAAGAACTGACAGCAGTTTTGACCATTAAAAAGTGGATTCAACTTGTGAAGACCCCCTTAAGATGTACAGTCAAAGCTCTCTTGTCCTTTCTGGTTTTCAGCTTCTGAGAAGGTAACAAGGCTCTGTCTTGGCCTCCTCTCCCCCCCCTCCAGGCCAGACAAGGCCACAGAGGACGAAAGGTGGGGGGAGGGGGGGGGGGGGGAGGGAGGAGGAGGAAAGGAAACTGAGTCAGCCAGCTTAGCTTGGTTTGTAGTTTCTGCTGCTGGACTGAAACCTGACACCATGAACTCTTGCAGCTTTTCTAAGACTTTAATTCTTTCACTGCCTGGATAAAATATACAGATTACTCCTTTTTCCCAGAGAGACAGAGAGAGAAAGGGACAATCAACATAAAGAAGACATCATAAAACCACCAAAAACAGTGAAAAAAGAGTTAAGTTTTAGATGGGGAGAGAATAAGGAGATGCTTTATAAGCTGAAAATATCTTTCTGTTAAAGCTATGGAGATGGACAATTGTGGTTTAAAAAGACTCCTTTAATTTATGACAGAGTATATTGGGAGGAATGGAGTGTTCAAAGTGTGGATTTTGAGCAAAAGAGAGAATAATTTGATACAGTGAGTTGCTGGAACAGAGTGAAGCGAAGATTTGAAGCCTTGGAGGCAATGAGAAAACTTTCCAGGGAATCTCACAGAGACAGATGAAAAAAAGACTTTTGCCTTTGAATAACTCATCCTTAAAATAACATCCCTAGACTCATGGCCCATACACACCTCAGAGTGATGTGAAATGGGAGGAGTGAAATCTGATGACAGGATTTCCGGGCAGCTGACATCAGAAAAATAGAAAACTATAACAGAAATAGTTTTCTCATGAGAAACTCCATAGATTATCAGAAGAAGACTTCTGTTTCTCTACAAAGACTGATGAAAAGACGGTAGCAGAAATTGAGACTGTTTTAACCATTATCTTTCTGCTACTTCTTATTTTCCCCACAAGGGATAAGTGCATTTAAACACCAATAGGAGCTAAAAATTCAGGTACAGTTCACACAAGTCACTTAAGTTGCAATACCACCATGTTTCATGCACTAAACAGTAGAAATAAGATTAGAACTGAGGGGTTTTTTATCTCAAATGCAAAACTCTTTGCTTGCACTGTGCTGAATAAACAGAAGAAAAAAGACCAATTTGATAGAACAATTTAGAATTCTGTCATTTGAAAGCAAGGCCAATATTACATGTGGGGAAATACAAGGACCAGGATATCTGGTATGAAAACACAGTACAGTTTCTTTAGATGCTGCAGACACATCATCTATATGAGTTCCCTGGACAGAAAGCAAATATAGGATGTGAAAGAAAACCTCTTAAAGTCAGTCACACCATAGAATGCAATCACGTGGCTTTCAAATTCATCCTGAACACCGCACAGTGGATATTTTTCCCTACCTGAAGGCAAGCAATTTTTTTTTCTTTTTTATTTTTTTTTAATCTCAGATATTTATTAAAGTGTTTTTTCCAGTGACAAGCCTGTATTTCCTCTTGCAAGGGTATCTCAGTTGATTTTTTACCAACATTACCATAACATCCAAACATCAGCTAGACCTTCATGAGCCTGCTAACTCAGAGGATCTCCTCACCAGCATTATTTGTATCAGTTTCTGATGGGAGATAAAGCATTGCTATAGCACCTGGATGCTCTTGTCCATCCAGGCCTTCCTCTGTGTTTTAATGCTTCGCTATACATTTAAAGTTTCCTCCAGAGTACCCATGCCCAAAACTGGACATGTATATTACAGGACAAAAGCATGAAGGTTACTAAAGCACAATATAGAGTTGTCCTATATAATTATTTTGTTTATTTCTAGAAATATTTGCTAAGCCAAGTAAAAGCAAAAATTCAACAATGGCAGTGAACTCCCTGATGGGGGTTTTCTGTCCTGGATAGTAATTTCACTTTCATATTTGTGTTTCATCATTTTCTTAAAATTGTGCCTGCTTTATAAAAATATTACATGAGATAGCCTTTCTATTTTCAGGCTGTATTTATAAATTACTATTTCATTTAAATGTCCAATCAATTCATATTAAGACTTCTTTAGAGCTTAATCTGATGGAGATATCTACTAGTTTAAAACTGTCTGTAAAGCTCACAGCTCTCAGGAACTGTGTCAGCTGCATTTAAAAGTGGGTAAACAAAGACACCAATACTGTTATCCACCCACAACAGAGCAGTGCTGCTTTTCCAAGCATCTGGCTACTTCCACCAAACTTAGGGCTAAACTTGCATTTGGTAGGAAATGTTCACATTTAGTTAAACAAGATCAAACTCACAATCACTTCATGTGAAGCTAGACAGCAAAATAATAACTCTTACTAGGTGATAGGTGTCCCTCATAGTTAATGAGCATTAATGTGATCAGTTGAGAGCTGCTGCTCCCTCACTGTGCCATGTCGGATGCCGCTGGCAGCGGGGACTCCTTGGGTATCAGATCGATGTCATCAGTAAAGCTGTTGGCCCGTGACATGTCTGGGGTGTGCCCTTCCAAGTGTCTCCCCACTGCACAAATGATTCAAAGAGATCATAATATGTAAGAGACACAAATCTGAAAGCTCTTGCCATAGCACATACAAAGTTCAAACATAAGGAACTTCTCTCAAGAAAGGTTTGTCTTCTTGAGGGCTGTCTCCTGTGAACAGAAATTCACCATATCTGCAATATAAATGCGGGTATGACAATACAAACGATCAGATTTCCATTTCCTCACTCAACACGATTTGATATGTATGCTTTAATACCTTCAAAACTATTATTTAAAATTCTGTTATCATACAGACAGCATACTTGAAACCAAAGTACTATCTGCACACTATAACCACCAGTGTTCCAAGTTTCTCCAGGAAGCCTCAGGAGCAGCACTGATGTGGCTGCATCCTCTGCAGAATAACCTTGGTGGATACAAGCTGTGTTGGAGTTTAGCTCATGTTCCAAGTGTTACAATGGTACAAATTTCAGTACAGGTTTTGAAAACATATAATAGCCAACTAATGAAGGAGTTCACTAAGACACTACAAAAATCAGAGAAGTGCAGCTGGCCCTGTAAGTGCTAAAATCCAATGTTTTCTAAAGATCTACCCTCAAAACTCATTTACATCAAGAATAGGGCTGACTTCATCATAAATGTGCAGTGTACATGTACCTGTCTAAGTTCAGATACATGAATATTCAAAAGCTATTTCTGCTGCAAGTTCTCTTCAATATATTTTCCTACATTAACTTGGTTCAAAAGATATAAAGTATCTCTAGCTTAAGTTGCTGTGATCTAAAAGCAATTTAATTCATGATTCCTGGTGATCCTAACAGTTTCTAAGGAAGCTACCTATAAATTTTAATTCTGATAATCCTTGAAAGCACATGAGCTGACAGTCTAGCTTAGAAAATGGATAGGATGACACATATAAATTCAAGGGAGGAAAAAAAAGTGTGTAGGTGTATCATTAAAATTAAGCTGATGCTTATTTTGATGCTATGATAAACTAGTAAAGACTAAAAAATGTCACTGGCATATACTGTGGTAACAACCCAGGTGACAGAAATAAGAAACCTTGCCTTCTAGAAAATAAAATTATTGAAATCTCCAGTTAATTCCAGAACAACACTTTAGCTGGATTGCATTCAAGTTCAAGGTAAATACTAAAAAGCCAACAACACCAGAGCTTACTGTTGGAAGAGCCACAACCCAAACGGCAAGGAGTGAAAATGATGTCTATGGAATTGAATTATCAAATTATGTAACTGAACACTGACAAATGGCATAAAATAATGTCTTGATTTTGGAAGACAGGTGTCTGCTAGGGAGAGCAGAAGCCTCCCTCGGAATGAAAAATGTAAACCCCCTCCCTCCGAATTACGATAATTCTGAAATCAAGGGGCTCTCAGGCAGAGCTCTGGGGATAGGAATAACAGGTCTTTACTAGTATGTATAACAAGGCACACAAACAACAATAACTACAGCGTTAGCAACAAAACAGAACCAGGGGTCCCGTGACAGCTTTCTCGGCCGAGACGGGAAGGGATGGAGGAGAGGCTTTGTTTCACAAACCCCTCGGGCAGTCAGTCCCGGTGCTCCTGCAGGGCTCTGAGGAACAGTCGGCTGGAACAGCAGGAATGAGAAGAGATCCTGGGCCGGTAGTTGAGGTGTATCAGCAGCTCCGCGGCGGTGCCTAGCACTGCCACACGTCCCGGCAGGACAGGGGGTGCGAAGCCACCAACGAAGAGGGAAGAAGAAGCAGCAGCTCCGTCTGGGTGATGGCGAAATTCCCTTCTCCCCACAGCAACAGCTCTGTGCCCAAAGTGTCCTTCTCCAAAGCTGAAGAAGCCCGCAAAACTGTCCTCACCCTCCCCTTTTCCTGCCCCCTTCCCCCCTGGGCCTGGCCGAACTCTGTGTTCTTCAAGTATCCACCAAGTACCCGCAGTTAGGTTTTCCCTGCAACTAATGGGTAAAAATTCCACAGGCAAATAAAAGAAGGACACCTAACCCCCAACAAACAACAAAGCTATTTTATTTACCTCTGCTGCATTTAATCACAAATAAACTGTGTGTTTCCAGGGGAAACCCAAATCATCCTGGCACTGGGAGCATGAACTTCTGTCCTCTCCCAACACTACTGAAACACTTTGGCTCTTCTAGGGGAGCTTTATTTTGTAAGACCTGACAGTTCTGCATTTGTTCTGATAAGACATTTTTCCTGTGAGAGAACTATGTGACCTCATACTTTGCCAGACAAAGTCTTGAAACACACAGATTCAACATTTGAAGTATGGCTTTGGGAAGCACCAATCTCTGAACAAGTAAAATGGCACATGATCACATCTGCAAAATTCAGCTGGGGGAGTTTTGGCCTCAGCTACAGTAAGGTTTTCCCTGTAGGAACATAGCAAAACCTGGGAGTGGGCTAAGGCAGAGTTAAATCACTATGCCCATATTAGGCACATGAGATTAACGGGAAAACTCTGCATTGCTATCAGTTCCTACTTCCCAATGAACTGCTGAAAGGGTCAGAGCATAGCCTAGTTAACTAATGGCCGTTTGCCTCCTTCAGAGCACTGCATAGATACTAAAGTTACTGCAATGCATTTGCCACGAGAAGTCATAAGATTATACTTTAGTCCTGTCGTTTTAGGGGTTTGGTCTATTATTGCTTTATCAAACTCCTCTCTGACTCATCACACCGCTGCTTGCAATCTGCATCCAGGCACACCTAAAAACCCCATAACCCCCTAATTGTTTACTTTGGCTTGCTAACACCTTTTCTGAGAAGTGTTCCCTACTGCAATGTGCTCATCAGCACGGTGGTTTGAGCAAGGGTGAATGACAGCAGGACCCAGTCCCGAAACTTTCGCTTCCTCACAATTCACATGTGCTGAGCTGAGCAGCTCTGCTGCTTCTGCAGAATGCACCTGGAGCCTGCTCTCTGACCAGGGACCTTCTGCTGGGATGTGGGGAGCCTCATCCTGGGAATAAACAGCCTCTGCTTGGTTACCAACACAAGCAGGACAAGCTTCTGTTGTGTCTTTACATAAGGCAAAAGCACTCACATTTTCCCTTTGGTGAGGACTGCTGTGAGTATCTGTGGCACTCATTCCACAAGGAGGGCACATTTAATTCCTGCAAGCATTTGGAGAAAGGCAATGATGTGATTATGTATTCTACAGAAACAGGAATTGTGTAACACATACATAGTAAATTTTATCAGCTGAATGGAACTTGTGTACTTAACTTCATAAAATTAAGTATTTGGGTCACATCTCAGAGATTTCCTCTGAGACTGCTCTCCCATGCTTCCATGGTCAGATCCATGGACAGAACAATTTTAGCCGTTTTGATTGCAGACTAGATTTATCTCAAAAGTATTAAGAGAAAAAAGAGCTGCTCACAGAAGTGCTGCTCTAATATATCAAGTTAAAGCAAAAATTACATCTCTGAGGCTCATTATATTTGCATGGTGATATTATGAGACTCTGTACTACTCTCTGAGCCACTTAACTCAATTAAAGGTATTAGTTTTTGGAAGTATTAAAGCTATCACCAGAGAATACTTGTTTTATCCATGCAACCCTAATAAGTTGTTTAATATTGATTTCCCTCTATGCTTTTAAAACTCATTAATTCTACGTGTTTCTGCTTTAAAAGATTAACACATGAATAATGTGTTCTGGTCTGAAAATGAATGCTAATGGTAAATGCATGTAATACATGGTATTTTCTAAGTATTTTCTGTCCTTTAAGTGACTGTCAGAATTATGAGCTGTTATCTTCTTATTCAAAACACTCTTTCTGGGACAAACTCAGTTTTTTGAAGTTGACTCACTTTCCTTGAAATTCCAAAACTTATTTAGACAGCAATATTCAGTCATAAATCAAAATTCCCAAAAATCACACTAAAAGGGACAATTTCTGTTTTAATGTCAAGCTCCTGAGCAATAAAGTAATTAATAATAATCATTCATGATAGTGCTTTCACTTTGAGGAAATGTGGAGCATTATAATACATTCAACACATGGCAATGATGTTTTCCAGAAATAAAACTCAAAGTTGTAAGGCCCGGCTACTACAGATGGTAGTTTGTAGCAGCTGCAGCTCAAGACAGAACAAATCTGTCTTCCCTCTCTATACTTATTTTCACAAGATTTCTTTGTCCAAACTGACTTTATGGGAATTAATGCCCTACATTTGATGTTGCAGAGTACTAAGCAGGGGAGGCAAGGAGATATGAAAAGGGAAAAGAAGAGGAACCATCCCTCCCTTCCATGTGTAACTACTCAGAGTATGAAGAAGTTGTACTGGTTTCATCAAAAAATATCCAATACTTCATGAGCATGAAAAGATGGAAGCAGCAAATTGAAAATACAGAATAGTATCAACCACAGTATAACAAATTCCAGCAAATGCCACAGACCCAGGGACCCCAAAACAGAGCAACTGATTAAACAGTAAAAAGAAAGTTAAGTTTCATGTACCTTTACTTTAATTTCTAAAATGGTGAAGTCATAAAATAAACACATCAAAACATAATCCAGAGACATTTTTTTGTAATGCTGTTTGGCTTTATCTGACCTTAGAGTCCTTATCTATTTTACACTAACTGCTGTCTTTGCATTATGGGGAAAGGGTAAATTCCCAAATTACAAATGTGACAGGAAACTTGACTGCACTGTTGTGGCCATTTCCAAACAGCCAATGCCTATCAACAGCAGGACAAAATAACAAGGAAGATGTTGCACTATCATCTTCTCAGATAAAGATGGAAAAAAAAGAAAAAGCAGTTCTCTGCTCCTTCAGTGCCACCATCTCCTCATCACTTTCAGATCAGAAGCTGTTAAAACCCTCTCTCCCATCATAATGCCAGACTGCCTTACTCAATATCATCGATACATAGGACAAAAATATATGATTTAATTTCATATGTAAGGCTGCATTTCGACAGAAAATCCCTGGGATAATTATGCTTCCTTTATCTGCAGGGATGAACTGCCTGTGAGATCACACTACTGTCTTGTCTACTTTCCTGTGTCAGGAACTTGTATCACCTCACTTAAAAATACTGGATTTGTAAAGCTGCATAGGCAAACTGATTTGGGGCTGAGACTGGGACATCCAAAGCCTTACTTTTCTCAGATTAATAAAGTCAGCAGCTTATGAAAGCCCAGAGGCCTGAAGTGTCTGACATCTCAACACAAGTCTGCTTTTAAAAATCTCTTCAACTTGCTTTTAGTATCATTTAGTATCATTCAATACTATGCAAGTGAATGGCATTTGAGCTCCTCTGAGGAGTCATGTTAGAATAATAAGGTGAAACATAATTAGCATGGACTGAGTAATTTCTTTACCAAAATTATAAGACCTTTTCTTCATTACTGTGTGAAGCTAGAGTAGTGTCTGGAGTGTACCCAGTACTATTCCAAATAAGGTAAATATATTTTTACTTTAGTTTTATGTAAAACTGTTACAAATCTGAGTATCTGAAGCTGTGATTTTACATCCTAACTACACACTCAAATGTAAGCCATCTGCAAATGCCACATACATTGTCTCATACACAACTCTTAAACCTACAAGTACAGTTAAAAAAGCTCAGGCTACTTTCTGTACCTAATTTTAGGCAGCTAAATTTATCACCATATTCAAGATGTGTCTGATTTAAATTCGGGGCAATGTAAAAGAACTGCATTTTGCTCCCAAAATACCTGCAGAATTATGCCAAAATTAATTAAGCAGTGGTTTGCAAGCAGAACAGAAATAAAAGATCATCTGAAAAGATGAATTGGGGAATAAGAATAAGTTTGTATTTGCTACAGACACTTTGTGAACTCCATGCAAAAAGTACTGAGCACTCTTCCTACTGTAGTTACAGATTGAGCTGCAAGTGTTTTAGATAAACTTCAACATCTGGTTTCCTGTGTATCTGATTTGAAATAATCAGCACTCAAAATGCACTAATGCTGCCTTAATTTGTTGTACGTTATTTTGTTTAGATAAGCCTGCAGGCCAAATTACAGATGGTCTTACAGTCCCTAGAACTCAATCACTCATTACAGGCCTGATGGGACAGCATGGGGATGTAAATTAATACCAACACATTACTGAAAATCACAAGGGCATGTAACACTGGAAAACAGCACGTAGTGCTGAAAAATATGCAGAGAAACAATTAAACATACTATTGAATGCACATGCTCAGCTGTCTGAACATACATTTCAGACCTAGCAAAGAAGGATGTAACACTCATCAAAAGAAACCCAAACAAACAGACAAACAAACACAAAAAACCCAAACAAAACAAAAAAACCCCAGAAAAACCCCACAAACTACAAACCAAACAGCAACAAAAAAAAAAAACAAACACCCAAAAAAACCCTCCAAACATTTTTTACAGCATCATAAATACATCTATTTTACAAGACATATTTCAAAATTAACTTCTTTAAATGCAGCATATTGGCCTCAAACATTTAGCAGAATATTTTGCATGAATTATATTTTAGGGTGAGCAAGTGTCCATTCTTCTGAACCTGTGCAATGCTAGGCACTCTCTGACAAGCAGATTTGTTGACAGACTCAGAAAGCGGTCAGGGACCAACTGCACAGATTGCTGCAAGGATCTCCTCATGCATAGATTGGACCTGTCAGAAGGAAACTGGAGATTAGTGGAGTCCAGGAGAGAAGTCCTGTAGTGCTGGTGCCCTTCACTATCTGTTCAGATATCGAGCAGTGATCACTGAGTGTGCCCCAGCCCCTTTCAGACCCAGCAAGCACAGATTTTCCTTGCCAATTTAATCTAAAAAACATTTCCAAATGTCTATTGACTGTGCTGTGATAAAAGCATTCATAAAAACACGGAACAAAAGCTACCAATTTAGATACTTTAACTTTTATATTTCTGCTTGTATTATATCCATGATTGGTTTCCAGTTTTCTGCATGGGAATGGCTCAATAAAAGGGATGGGGCCTGGAGCACCCTGGGCTAGTCAAAGGTGTCCCAGGAAAAACACAGAAATTAGCTGCTTTTCATGATCATCTGAGGCTCAAATGCTGCCACAGCTCGTCCAGGAGGAATGTGGCCAGGACACCTTTGGGAATGCATCTAAAAAGACAATTTGTATTCAAATGATGCCAAGAGAGCAAAGCTTTTCAATATGCTACAGTGAACTATTTTGACAAGCATTTCTTTATTCTCTTAAGACTTAGTCCATTTCTATTTCTTATCTAACATGATCACTGTGCCCACAAGTGTTTTTAACATGTTTTTGAGCTGGAGATACCATCTACACCTTGTCAATATGTTCAGAGATCAGCTCTCCAAGACCCAATTCAAGTCGCCAATATTGATGCATTTAACTTTTTAAGGCCGGAAATACTTGACTGTTCATTCAGTTATTCTGAGGAACCAAATATACAGCAATAACAGTGAAGTAAAATAAGACAAAAATAGCTTTGAAAGTGATCCTTCTTCACTGATTACCTTATTTATCTTTTTTAAAAGGACAAGAAGAACTTGACCTTAAACTGAAACAATTAATAGTCAGTGAAATGTAATTTTGCAGCTTGTTAGCTCTGCAGGGAGAGCTCTTAACACATACAAACTCTTAGAATTACACATAGGGAATATATCATGTAATATAAATATATAGAGTTACATTCCATTATGGGATTCAGAACTGCCATTATAGTAAAAGGGTTTATTTTCACAAGGAAGTACAGTTTTAGTGTGGCTATTAAAGAAAATAAACCAGTCTGAAAACTTTTTTATTCTTCATGACTGTTAATAGTCTAAGCATACAAACTGCAGTGAAAATAAAAACAGAAACATCTTCTGAATTGTTGTCAATGTTTTGACTCACAAGAACACAAAACCCAATTACTGTAATTACAGTGAAATATGCCACAATTATTTGCTGGGCTTATGCAGCTCTTGCCCTCCCACAATTGAATACTTGTAGAACAATTTCCCTTATTCATGATTAACACTAGATTTACTAGTGTTAATCATGAATTCAATACTGACAATATTGTTACCAATATGCCAGTTCCACACTGAAAAAAAAATCTGTAAATTAAAGTAAATCTTAGTAGTAGAGGAAATAATTTCCATGTTTGTCCTTAAGCTCAAAACAACTTCAGCAAAATAATCTGTAGCTGTTGACTGCGCTAAATTAAAACTATACCTAACTAAAGCTTTAGCTGTTATTTCATACATTCCAGACATAAAGAAACAACATTTTGTGGGAGTATTCCCTACTTCAAATATATTTTCTCCGAATACTTATTTTTTAAATCCTGAATGTGTGGATATTTAGGTAGGGCAGTAATTTGAGTACGAATCCAAGTTACAATTGTTAAAAAGAGAATTCAAAGTAGCCATTATTATGTGTACCCAATGCTATAAAAATTTTGTCTTACAGATCTTCAGATCCTAGAATTCAAACTGAAACATTTTATAAGCACAAAACCCCCACATAATAAGTTATCATCCTAGAAATGCTGGAAATTACCTGATCACATTTTATTTAAAATTAAATTCATGGAGTCTTCAATTCTATACTTCAGGGCTCAATTGCAATTTGCATTCTTTATTATTGCCACATTCCAACTTCCTCATGCTGCTTATTCAGAACTTCCATTAGAAAATATTTATAATTAAAGTGCTTAAAAAATATTTTAAAGAAATTTTTAAGCTTTTCTTGCTACCACTAAAATTCAAAAGTCTTGAAATTCAGATTCTGAGAAGACCCAGGATAATTACATCTTCTACACTCCCAATAGTAACCAAGAGATTTATATGACAAGGGAGTGGTGATATTTAAAACTGAGACACAACCCTGAGGTGGAACACACCCTCAGTTAGAGACCTAATGTGGAAATACATTTGAATGTGCCCTGAAATTCTTGGGAATGAGGGTGACCTCTGGCAGCAGGCCCTGGCTTTTTCTGTGACAGTGAGAACCACAGAGATGTCATGAGACAAAGCTCTTCTCTCCGTCCACCAAGGGACCTGCATGAATAGGATGGAAACACTCACTCCCAAACACACCCTCCACTTGTCAGTGTGAGTGACCCTCTGTCCCCATCAAGTGCAGCTGCAGGGGACACAGAATGTTTCTCCTGAGGAGATGGGTAAGGAAGCCCTGAGAAGCAGAAAAGTGCTGCTACTGATGAGACTGCTGAATACAAGAGTCAGTGCAGCACAGACTGTAGATTCTGACAGTCCCAGGGAGAAATCTGGATGAATGCTGAATTTCAGGAGTGACTTGACTGAGATCATCATCTTCAGGGAAAGGAGGTATTGTAGAAATTACAACAGATGTGTGTTTTATCTCCCCATCAGCCCCATAACAAGGCTTTGGTTCCATCCATGTTTCTTTAAACCACATTACTGAGGACTGAGACACAAATTCATCTTTGCTATGTGTGAAAGTAACACAGCCCAATTCTCATTCTTAGTGCTATTAATCTTATTATTTATCACACTCATCATTCTTATTTTTATATAAATACACCATTACAGATGCTGAAGCCTAATAGAGCCATCAGGGGAAACTCCTACTTCATGATACCATCTTGATTTCCAACCAAACATTTTCATTTTCACAACAACAACAAAAAAGTTTCATTTGGTTTCTAATGCATCCATCCATCCTTTTGATTTCTAACCAATATCCAACAGCAATGTGTCTGAAACAATTAATAAGATGACAGAAACTGCAAATGCTTTTATGACACTCTGCCTTCTGTCACTGACCAACCAAAGATGCTCTATTTGTTGGCAAGCAAACCCTTGCAGAATATTCCCTTCCATTTTCTGTGGCATTAAAGATTCAGATACCACTCAGTGTCTTAATTCGGGTGGAGAATCCAAACAGTGATTTCCAAGCTCCATCTCGTCTGTACTACAATCATATGATAACTGGAATAAAAGTTTCTCTAGAATAACTTCATTAGAGCACTTGGATATTTTTCTTTTTAGATTGTAAAAACTCACAGAAAATTGTTGATTGTTTTAAGTAGAGCAACAAATCCATTTATATCTGAAATAAGAGATCATTCAAGATTGAGCTTCTTTTTGTCCAGCAAAATGAATATTTAAGACTTCTCAAGTGTTCATTCAGTAGTGGTTTGAAATAACCATTTCACTTCATCTATTAAATGTGAACAAAATTATAATTCATTACATATGCACATCTATATTTTTGGTAGGTATATTTATGGGATAGTAGGATTCCATGGCCACCCAGATGCAGAGTACAAGCCATCCCAGGATGGCATGTACCACTGCTGAGACAGAAAGAAAACCGGCTGGGTTGGCCTAATATCAGATAACAACATTCCTGTTGCTATATTTTATATATTAGTAAAGGCCTGTCTGCACAAACCAGTCTTTGAAATAAGTCGTGATATTAAAGGCTAAAGTCCTTGAAACCTTCCTGCAGAAGAGAGAGTAAAGCAAAACAATATCCTTGTGTGTAGGAGAAAAAATGTAAACTGTGTGTGTTAGCCAATAGTAACTTGCTCTGCCCGCAGACCCTGTAGAACCCTATAAAAGGTGTGCTAAAGATAGAAATAAACGGCGTTCACTTTTACTTCTGTGAAGACTGGTGAATAGCTGGCCGTCTCTCAATATTTGGCGCTTCGAACATGACACCCTGTGTGCAGGGGGGCTACAACAGGTCCACACACGGTGGGACGGAGCCTTGGACTGAGGTTGATGGAGCAGATCTGAGTGCAGATAGATGCTGCCTTGGATCGGTACCGGATAGGCAACCTGAGCGGGGTGAGACGTGGTGCGGTTAGACGTGGAAATTCAGATTGCTGGGGGAGACTGAGGTGCAGAGGCGTAGTAGAGGGGCTGCGACCTTCCCCCCTGCCGTTTGTCGCTAGCATGGAAGCAGAATGTGTGGCGGCGAAAAAACTGCTTCTTTGTATTCTCGTTAAACGAGGCGAAGCAGCCCGGGAAAAGGACCTGGATATGCTCATTATATGGGCTAATTATCACAGGCATTTGGCAGTGCCCTCACTGCTCTTTGCAGTGAAAGAACGGACTGATATAACGGCTCTGATATGGGAAACGGCAATTACGGAAAAGAGCAAGGACACTGTGTCTCTCGGTCAAACTTGGCAGATTGTAATTAATACCTTAGAAAACAGAAAAGCAAGATGTGCTGAGGCTGTGAGCCCCATAATTCTACCTGCATAACAGCAGCAGACGCCTTTACCTCCCACTGCTGGGCAAGCTATCTCCTATCTATGCTGCCCATGGAAAGAGGGAGGGAGAGTCAGAGAGAAGAAAATAATGAGAAAGAAATTCCACAGCAAATGCTGAAACAACAAACAGAATCTGTTCAGTTACAGCAGGATGTGATACATCCGGAACTATTTGCTTCACTTTTGGAGTCACTTTTAACACTACAATCTTACTTAAGTTCCAGCTTTACCACCCTGGAAGAAAAGAAGCCAAATTTAGATTGGTTTCCACCCAAACCAGGGGGACATGGGGGAGCACTGAGGTGTGCGCAGAGAGCGGGGGCACCCTTGGGGTAGAAGCAGTGCAAGAAAAGTTCCAAGGCCATGCTGAACAATTACAGAAGCAGTTGAGCAGAAACAGGTGGCTCAGACAGTTTCAAAGAGAGACAAAATAGCCAAAAAATTGCGAACTATATGGTATCTAGTTCAAAATTCATCACTGTAATTCGAAGTTGATAAGTTGCAATGGTCACCGTTGTTAGCACCTGGCCGTGAGAGACTTTTCGTGCAACATCACCTGCTTTTGTAAAATCGTGCCCTTTTTCCTCTATCTGCAAACAACGAGACAGAAATTGAGAGAAACAACTGCATTTGTCAAAGTTAACTTTGTCAGGTTTTTTTTCTTTCTCTCCGTTTTTCCTCTCCGCGAGAGTATGTGGAGAATGTGAAGAAAGATAACAGCAGATCTGCAGTAGCAGCAGAGTGGGCAGTCAACCCCCCCCCACTCCCTCGCTAAGAAAAAGCACCGGGATAATAGGATAATACCCAGTTTGTTAAAAAGTCATGATTTATTGGGTTTTCAAAATGTTTTTATATACCCTTTTAGAGTTAATTTTGTGTTTTAAGTAATTATGAGCTTATGCAGTTGCAGTTTTTAGAGTTTTACTAGAGAAATTATTGTGATTCTTTGAAAGTTTAAAAAAAAAAAGTGTTTAAGGTGAATATTAACAGACGTTGCCTTGCAATAATTGGTTTTAGAACCTAAGGTTAAAATATGGTGTGATTTACAGCTACTAGGAAAACATTCCAATTAGTGTTATCTACAGAAGAGATTTGTGGTTTAAAAAATAATTAGTTAAGAGAATTATACTGTACAAGACAAAGTTAAGTTAGTGCATGTATTATCCATTTGCTTGTTTTTTCCATAATTTTAATAAGGTAATTTCAATGTGAGTCCTTTTGTTATATAACACACATAAAACTGCACATATACCAATTTGGATTTTGGATTTTAGTTTAAGAATTGGACTTTATGTTTCTGAAAAGTGCTACAAAAGCTGAATGGCAACTTGCCAAATCCTGTGTTGTTGGGGTTTTTCTCTAGAAAAACTGCACTTTAAAATCCTAACCAATTTGAGCATATACTAGGCAAATTTCTATTATAAGTATTTTTAGTAACATTTGCAGTTATTGTTAGTTATTCTTAAAGCTAGATGACATAGAATTGTGATGTATTTGTTACATTTTTATACTCTTTATAGTGAATCCCTGTTATTGTTATATGGTGTTTAAAAGTTATGTTTTTATTTAATATAGATTGTTAATAGAATTAAGAATAGTCAAGTGTTATTATGTTTAGGCTTGAATGTTTTTAAGTTGTTTTATAACTTAGATATTCTTTTAAGTTTTGTTATTTCCTTTTGTCATAATTAATTTTTATTAGGTTTAAATATTGTTTAATTTAAATTGTTTTATGTTTTATTGGAGACACTTGTCTAAACTGCAAAGTATAGTTATTTTCCTAGAGAAATGAAGATAGCTACAACTGAAACAGCAGTGACAGAATGCTGATGAACACCTGTTTGTGGATAGAAGTGGATGCAGTCTTTGACACCCTTGACTTCATCGGGAGTTCTATTGTTTGTTGCAATTTCTGCAGTTTTGTTTGTTATAGGTTTCTTGTTTTTCAGTGTTTCCAGAATTTTAAGAAGATGTACCATTGCTGAGGGTCAGCTGCCATGGGAGAGGCTTCAGATTAAACCAACTGCTGCATGGTTTAATTGGTCTGGTACCTAAGGCTTCTGATCATTTGATTTGTACAAATGCATTTTAACAGTTTGCTGTGCTGTAAGCATCTCATAGCTGCTGCTATTGAGAACCTTGTTTTAGAAATATGTCAAAAGGCATCTTTCCAGTTTAAAGCCTAGGCCCTGGCCAAGCCTTGACTTTACCTGGATGGAATGTTTGCCAACAGATCCAGATGTTTTCTGTACCAAATCAGTATTTGAGTCAGTTTTTGACTCAGCAATTTGACCTTATTAATATGACAGCTGAATCAGTTTTGAAGTGGGCTTGGAGAATCATTTCCGGAGGTGATTATCCAATCCTTCACTGATGATTTTTTGTTTCTGTTTGTTTGCTAACTATGGGATGCTGGTGCAGTGTTTTAGTAATTAATAGTAGTTTTATATTACATACGTTATTAATAATGTTTATGATTTAATTGATTTTTAACTGCTATAGATTTTTATTCATTGTGTATATGGTTTTGTGTTAATGTTGATGTGTATAACAGAAGTACATCTCATTTTTATTTTTTTTTTAAGAAAATGGGGAAAATTGATGCTCTAAAAGCATTTGATTAGTGTAATTCATTAACTTCAAGGAGAGAAGTGCCTGTGTTTTGTTGGCAGGTTCAAAAAGGTCACCTGTCCATCTGACCAGACTGTCTGCCTCTGAACACACAAGATCCAGTGAACAGAGAAGTCATCACACAGCCTTGGTACTCCAGACATGAATCAGAAATGGACCTGTCAGGACACAGTTGTGTCTGAACACTATACAGACAGTTTACCAACAGAACTTTTATGTTGTTATTATGATGTTGTGTCTCTACCAATTTTTCAGTTATCCTTTGTTTTAAGATTTAGAAGGATGTGAAGAACAACTTGAATATCAAAGCCCTCAGTCACCAATCAGCCGCCAGCTGACATCACGGGAGCAGTGAACGTTCCAATCGTGTTAAATCATAGTCTGTTTGTGAGGGAAATTCTGTAGAAGATCTAAGAAAGGTGTAGAGACTCCATTTAACTGTATATAAAGCAAATTGTAGTTGTGTGTTTACCCTTTCAGCAAATTGCTTTCACGCTTAGACTACATATATACCAGAGCACGTGTGTTAAAAGTGGTTAGATAATAGTTTAAGACAAAGAGTTTAGCCTGTGTAGTAATTGTTATGTTAGTATAAAGTATAAGTATTCCCCCTTCAAGAAGTAGCGTAAGCATCTTTGAAAGTTCATTTAACGTTAAAGTTTTAGCTGTGAGTTTGCAAGTATGGTGTCATTTACATGGAACCAACTGCTTATGGTAATTGTGATGTGTATAGTCCTGACCAACTGTCTGCTAACCAACATCCAAAGGCGACAGAACATATGGGTCACTCTGGCACATTGAATTGGCCAAAGGTCAATGTGTCTAAGCCTAGCCACACCTGGAGATCCTTTCTCACCTGTCTCATAGGAGTCCCTGAATGGGATCCTCCAGCATTTAAAGGTTTAATTAGTAATGAGACTCGACTGAATCGATTGGCAATGTTGCAAGAGTGCAGTCGCACTGTTGGCTTCACATTAAGACAACTTGAAGCCTGTTGGCAAGCAAAAATTACCAAAGTTCTCAATGTTACCATACAGCCCTCAGAAGAATTAGATTTGTTAAGTTCCACCAATACCTCAGTGGATGGATAATGTTTGAACCCCCAACAAAAAGCCATTCCAACAAAGTAATGCAGCACTGGGCTGCAGTCAACCCTATAGTTGATCTCGTTACTACCATTGAAAGTAAAGCCTGTATTCGCGGTGCAGTCTCACAGGACAATTACCAAAGTGATTACCTAGTTCCATATTCCTAATCTGTGGAGATAGAGCATGGAATGAGATTCCTGCTAGTCCTCATAGAAGACCCTGTTATCTTGGGAAATTTACTTTGTTCCATCCAAGCTTACACCAATTGCTGAATGTAGCTAGCAAAGTGAAAAACATCAAACAGTCAAAGCGAAGCCTGAATGAATTAAAACTTAGCAACTCTAAAAAGGCTTGCTTGTTAGACTAAGAAAGAATTGAACTTAACATCAACAATGTTAAGTGAACTTCCAGCTGATGTGAGTAGTGTACGTCATGCAGTATTACAAAATTGAGCTGCAATTGATTTCTTGATCTTAGCACAAGGACGTGGTTGTGAGGAGTTTGAAGGCATGTGCTGTCTGAATCTTACTGATCATTCAGCTGCCATCCATGAGCAACTACAACAGCTACAGGATGGGTTACATGCCCTGAAAGAAGATAGTGACCCCATTGGAAGTTGGTTCGCCAGCTGGGGCATCACCGGATGGTTGAGGTCTCTTGTGCTAGAAGGGGCATGGACTATACTTATAGCATTAATTGGGATGACAGTCTAAGTTGTATGTTATCTTGTCTTCATAAAAGTATAGAATGAGTCACATCCAAAGCCTGGTTTGTGCAAAAAGAGAAAGGGGGAATTGTTGCTATATTTTATATATTAATAAAGGCCTGTCTGCACAAACCAGTCTTTGAAATAAGTCGTGATATTAAAGGCTAAAGTCCTTGAAACCTTCCTGCAGAAGAGAGAGTAAAGCAAAACAATATCCTTGTGTGTAGGAGAAAAAATGTAAACCTGTGTGTGTGTTAGCCAACAGTAACTTGCTCTGCCCGCGGACCCTGTAGAACCCTATAAAAGATAGAAATAAACAGCGTTCACTTTTACTTCTGTGAAGACTGGTGAATAGCTGGTGGTCTCTCAATACATTCCAGGACAAAGAACTGTTTTAATGCACTGCCTTGTCTCCAGCTGAGGTGAAGAGCAGATGCTCATGGACAGGACAAATATACAGGGCTGGCTTCAGACAGAACTTCCTACAGTCTACAGCTGGGGCACTTTCCAAGACTGAGGTGGTATCCAAGGATTCTTGATGTGGCTTCTGACACAACAAATTTGTTCACATGGCATTGAGAAAACGTCACATTTTGTTTACAATGATTTAGTGCAGATCTAAATATGCCCTTGCCCAGTGAATGGAATATTCATGCAATGGCCTCCAAAATTGTTAATATTGCTGCTGGGAGAAAAAATGCAACACCAGTGAAGCAGCATGTCACAGCCCTAGAAAGGTTAAAAGCAAAAATTAATTAAAAATTAAAAAGTTTACAAGCAAAATTAATTTCATTCAAATAAACTCTCAGAGAAAGGTGTTATCTAGAAATAGCAAAGACACAGTCCAAGAGGTAAATTACTGCTCTGGAGAGGATAAATGCAAATACTCCTATTAAAATCCCTAAGCATTGAGACCCAAAACTGCCATTTAGACCCTTGGTAGAACAAATGTTTTACCCAAGGATTTGAGAGATCTGGTTTCAGATCAATAGGGAGAAATTAATGTCTTGTTCCCCACCTCCCCCTTCCATTGATGCTCATGCGCAGTTATTTCCTTATTCTGAGCACTACGTTTTGCTATTGGAGACACTTCCCAAATGTCCCCCAAACTGGTGCCTTATGAGCTGCCGTTGCTGTAAAAGCTTTAGTGTTATCCACATTTGAATATGGCCCTTTCCCCCTCTGAGAGCCAGATTTAAATGGGTTGAAAGTTTCAAGGGAATGGAACACTAGGTGTGTGTAAAGCACTGACTGTTCCTGGTTTTGCAAAGGTTATGATGATGGGGTTTGCTTACATGGCACAGAATCTCCTCCTTGATGCCCAGCACAGTTTATTCCAACACCTGGCAGAGAAGTTAAGATAAACATTGGAAGAATCTCTGACAATTCCATCTCGTGTAGAGAAAAACTGCCTGGCCCAGGCACAGCAGCAGCTAAATGCAAGGAGGAAAAGGGAAGACTGTGGATGTGTAACTGCACCCTAGGAAATGGCAATACACTAAAACCCCATTGAATGAGGAGAGGGGAGATGTGGAAATCAAAGAGGCAGCGGAAGAGAGCAGCAGAAGCCTCCTTAAGAAGCCTTATTCTGAATTCAATTATTTCATATAGTAAGCAATAAACTTGTTCAAATTAACTTTTTATTAGAAATTATTACTGGAACAGCCTTTACTGACTCCAACTTAAATTACCTCATTCTCCAATTATAAGAGAAGTCCAGGAAGTATTTCAGCCCACACTATTTCCACTTCAGTCATTTCACATCCAAGACTGGCATACACTATGTAATGCAATAATTTATCTAGCAGAGAACATCCTTACCCCTTCAAGGAGACTTCAGAAGATGACAGAAAATAATATAAGTTGAAGGTATTTACCAGGCAGAAACCCCACAATAGCCAGAATGACCTTACCCAATGTCTAGCAGCTAAAAGTGACTTAGCTCATCAGACCTGTGAACAGACCTAACTATTATCACAAATTATTGTGATTTTTACTGCACTAGAAACAGTGCAATCACAGAACTTTCAGAGATCCCATTTTTCCAGGAGAAAAAAAAAAGCAAAACCAAAAAAGCAACAAAACCTTTTTTAACACACTTTATCATGGTCAGGCAGGCTTGAGCGTATTTTTTTGCATGCTTTCTGCTCAGGATTATTAAATTCACCCCTTTAAAGCCTTCAGCTGTTGGACCCCTGCATACACCAAAATCCAGTGCACACTATCTGTTCTCTCTCCTTTACAAGGTTATAGGAACAGGAGCCAACATGAGTCTTTCACATAAGCAGCAAGAGAAAGTTGTAGGCTTTATCTAGGGCTGCCCTTAGTCCAGGATAGCTCATTCAGCACTAGTTAATCTTGTATAGATCTGGGTCACCCTGACCGGATCTTAATTGGGTTAGTACAATCAGCTCTAGATATCCCGCTGGCATGGTCTGATTCACCCTATTATAAACACTATCCAAAAGCCACCAGTCATCAATGCAAGTGAACGCAATTTATATTTGAAAAAAAAAATATATATATTTGAGTTTTGCCAAATTCCCTGTTAAAGAGGGAATGCATTGTTGACACAAAACATTGTTTAAATGCATGTTTTTTTCTGTGTGTCTCCCTCTGAGTGGCTTTTTAACAATGGTTTCCATTTTATCCAAGTCAATCTTGAGTTTTATTTAACAGAAAATTCAGCCAAAAGCAGGTATCAGTAGCTATCTATAAAAGTCCAACACCCTAATTCTGCAGGAAAGAGTAAGACTTTTAACCAAAACCACTCCTAGGTAATCAGCAGAAACTTTTTACAGCTTAAAAATTTACCAATAATTTAACAGTGCATTCTGTTAAAAAGTAACAAGATCAAATTGCTTCATCAGTTGTAGCCAAGCAATGCTAAACGGCTCAGAATTTAGCCCAATTTTAATCAATACAAATAAACAGTATTACTCACTTGGAAATTTATTAACTCTGATCAATAGATTTCATACAACAGCTGCAGAAAATCAGCCAGCAATGCAACCTATACAGAAGACTGCAAATATTTGTTCATTGGGAAATTAGTGTTGTTTCCTCTTCTCTTTCCAAAAGATAAGGATATTGCAAAACATGGTTTAGCCAAGTATTCTAATGCTAAAAGTGTGCCAGTCGTATGTACACAGAAGATTACTGGACACTCCAAAATTGAAGGACAATCAGTTCCAAATGTTTTCTACTGATTAAATTCAGCCCATGCAAGGTTAAGCAAATGATGAGCAGCTGCTTTTCCTTTTAGCTATAGGGATGAAAAATCCCCTTAGAGTTCTGACTGACTCTAACTGGCAGACACTGGGTGCAGCATCTTTTTTCCCGAGTTTTCGTGATTAACAGAGACTGTGAACAGCCTCCATAGCAACTAAATCTTTCCACCTCCAGTCTGTCAGGTTTTATGCAGATAAAAGTTAAAAGGAAGAAGCTCAAAAATAAAAGCAAACAAATAAATATTCTTTTGAAATACTATCAATTTATGATTTACATCAGTGATGCAAATCCTAGACCACAGCCCCTCTCACTGCACATTTTGCTGTCTCCTGAAGTAAGTCAAAATGGAACAAAAGAAATTTTCAGGCGTCACTAAACCAGGCCATGACTCAGTGCAACACCAGCATCACCTTTATGACCCATCACTTCAAACAGGGCAGAAACACTTTTTATCATGTATAGAGGTTGACACAAAGCTTTACTTCTTAGGCTTGTATTAAACTGAAATAAAGAGATTGTGTGTGTTTTCCACCCCTGCTGAGAGGGAAAAGGAAGCATTTCCAAAGCACAGAACTTCCAAATTCTTTCCAAGGCAAATATTCCCATGGGAAGAACAGCACACGGGCCTGTATATCAAAATTATTTCCCAAGCACTGTCTGTGACTGCAGAGCTTGCTGTCTCAAGAGACACATCAAGCAAAGTAAATTGTTTCAAAGTGGCTATACCTGGCTACTTCAACGGGAAGCAAAACCAAAATAAAGGAAACACTCTTCTTCCCTATTTTTCAGCTGAGAGTTATTGTATATGGACTCAGTCCCCTCCAAAGAACCAGTGTTTCTTTTGCTTCTAATTACAGAATCGTTTCAGTATTCCCAGCTGACATACAACATAAATAAGCAAATTACATGCTTTTCAAGACATTAATTCACTTTGATGAAAACTATATTTTAAGGAGTAGTAAAACTGTATATACTACTCCACCATCCAAGTAAAACTAGTTTAAAAGGCCGTAATGTTTTAGAAATTATGCCCTCATCTCCCTCAATAATGTTTTGTTATTTCCATCAGAAAAAAAAACAAATTTTTGTGGCTAAAAAATTTTTAAATTTTTGTCACTGCCTTAGATTCTCACTTTTAACCTGTTTCTTTTGTGGAAAAAGGTTTGAGACAAAAGTTGATAATTCTGGGCTTTTTTACAAAATCAGCACAAACACACACACAAAGGAAAAAAAAAAAAGAGGAAATGCAGTAAGTTATCCTTATTCCCATTTATAACTACCTACTTCTCACCTTCAGTAAAAAAGCTCCATGTTAGCTCAAAAATTCACTTCCATGCAGCCCTCAGGGAGCTGCAATGAGCCTCACAGCCTACAGCACCATAGTTGTATGTGTGTCACCACTGGTGTAAATGCTGGTTGGGATTCCCCTCACTCCTTGTTTCCCTTTTCCACTGCATTGCATGGATATGTGCCTTGCAGTTTGAAATTAAATTACTGCAGTTTGAAGTTTGGGTTTTGGCACTTTAGGCCACAATGTTCCATTTTCTCACTAGAGTGAGACTGTTGCTACCTACCTGAAAAAGATGGAATTCTTAAGTGGCCATAGTGAGAAAAATCCAAACTGTGTAGGACATCCTTATCTGTGCTTTTAAGAACACATTCCAGAGACTGTTTTCCCAGACAACCTTAATTTATATATTAATTTCCCATTCCCTGCTGCATAAGCTGCAGGAAAATTTTTTATATTAAAGTTGACTAATTAAAAAAATCAAAGTCTTATCCAGGGTTCACACGCTTCATAAGAAGTGAAACCTCAAATCTCAATTTCCCTCTTTTCCTACTCTCTCCAAGATGCCCTTGCTTCCCCAGAATGGTTTGGGTCACCTGACCCCAGCCAGGGCAAGTGCAGCAAAGCTGTCCTGGCTCCCTGGAGCCCAACACATTCCTCAGGACCATGCAGGGAGTTATTTTTTCCATAACATGGGATCACATCCCGTAAGCAGCTGGTTAATAGACCGGAGATCAGGTCAAGCTGCTGGATATCAAAAGTGTGGGGACAGATCACTTCATGGAATTCAGGATCTAGGATTAAGGGGTAAACACAGCAGGAACATCACTGCCCTGGGGAAGGCTCCCAGGCTGCCTTCCAGAGTGCTCTCAGCCACTTGTAGGTCAGTCCCAACTGCATATCAAATAAAAATTCCACTCCAATCCACAGCCTGGACCACTGATGAGTTTATTTAATAGCACCCAAGGCAGAAATCTCTCTCAATGTATTTGTCATTTCAACAGCAAACCTCTGGTAAATGTTTTGTGAAGTATCATATTCCAGCAAGTTTTCATCCACTGTACAGAAGCCTTAACCAGCTTTCTAGGCTATAATCCAGGTCCTGTGTTTATGAACACACATGGATGATACAGGAAACGGTGACTAAAATCAGTATTAAAATTGTCTTCTGCTTATCTCCTATTTAAAATGTACATTGCCACATCAGAGAAAAAACAAAACCCACTTGATCTGACATGATTGCTCGTGACTAATTCATGTTCCCTGTTACTTATTTCCTCCTGCTAACTGGTTTGATTTGGGGTGGTGTTTCATGGGGTTTTTTCTTTGGCTGGTTTTTTAGATTTTATTTTTCCTTCTTAAACTCCTACTTCCCTTGGAGCCAAGTTCCACAATTGAATATATCTGGGACTGTTCTTACACAAACGGTGAAGGGAGAGGAAGCTGTTGATGGACAGGGGCTCAATGCTTTCTTCACAAGGGAAGGTACTACCATCCTCTCTCAGAGCCCACTCTTGAAATCCAGATTCAAAACTGAAAACACCTCGTGGCTGCTCCTGACAGAGGGAAGATTGTACCTCTACTTGTCCCAAGCACTTTTAGTGCTTATATCCCAGTTTACTTACTGCTTTACACATTCATATTCATTCATAGTCACCTCCTCCAGCGCCCTTCTCCCCTCTCCTGCCCGGCTCTTTGGCACTCTCTCTTCCTTCAGATATGCTGAAACCCCACATTCAGGTGCACACTAGCTGCTCCCCCAAGCTCCTGGGAGACAAGCTCCTGGGGAGACACCCTGGGACTGCCTCTGGCTCCCCTTCACCAGCTTCCTCCAGCAGCAGGGCCAGGAGCTCCCCAGTTGCCAAACCCTCTTCCCACAGCAGGACCTACCTCATCCTCACTGACTACACACACCTGGGGCTGGTCCATTCCCATCATCCTCATCTTCACTGGCCACACCTGGGGCTGCCCCAGCCCCAGCTCACCAGGAATGGGGTCAAAGCAATCACATTCCTCCTCCCCTACCCAAAGCCCCTGCCCTGCACCCGGGGTAAAGGGGAGGGACACAAAAGATGTATTTTGAGGGTGGTCCTTTCTAAAAACATCCTTTTCTCTTTTTTTTAACACCCTTGTTTAGCAAAGACACATTTTTACACACACAGCTACTTACACATAGGGAAGAGCCATATTTCATGTGTCTCACCTATTTTCACTTAGATCTATTTTCTCTTAAATCTATTTAGACACAGACACATTTACATATCCATGAATTTACAACTGCATCTCATATGTATTCAGCCTTATCTCAATTTACACTTCTGTGTTTACACTTGTGTATCTGAGTGTGTCAGCTTACACTTCTATTTGGATTATATATCAAAACTTATTGCACAGAAAATCGATTTAGACCAGATATCTCTTTAGAGTAAATATTTGCACTCCCATGTAATTACACATCAGCCTGTTTAGATTTAGGTATCTATACACCCTTATATATAACCTCTATTGCAATTACATACATCATCTACTTTTACATTGCAATGCAAAGCAAATGTAGGTGGTTCCAGCTGGACAGAGATTTTGTATTCTAAATCATCATCCTGCATCTCAGTAGCCTCTTGTCAGTGCTGTCAGTGGCTCTCAGGTTCCTTCTGATCACCCCCTGACTCCTCAGCTGTTTGCTTTACAAGCCCAGAGAGATACACTCACCTGACTAGTGCATATTTTCCAGTCCTTTCTTATGTTCTAACTTTGTTTGCTCCTCACTGAATCATTTTCCAAGTAATAGCAAGTGACAAAATTTGTAGTGTCAATTTTATCACATTCAGTGTTAATTTTCAGGGGACAGAAAAATTATTAACTGTTTCCTGACACCATTACTGTGCTTACTCTTCACAGTTGGTAACTGGGCCAAACTTCCATTCTGAAAAGGTTTTCATCTCATGTTTAGGTTGTTAAGGAGAAACTCACAATTTACTCAGATCATTCTTGTCCTTCCTAGTTTTGGAGAAGTTGTAGACTGGGATATTCATGTGTGAATTCACTAAACAGCTCCTATGTCTCCCCAGTTATTCTGTGCTGGATTAGCACAGTTGGTAAATTTTCAGGAGGGATGAAGCTTCTCTGCCTGCTCTGTCCAGACCTTGCCTGACCTGACCCTGATTTAGCTGTGACAGCAATTTCTCTAATTGAGCAGGTGTCCATATCTCATTTTACTTCTGTTTATCTTTGTGTTGCACAACCATGCCCTCATATCTGCAGCAGTTATTTCAGTAGGATGAGATATTTACAACCAAATAATGTCAGAGTTTACAGAAATACAGACTGGGCAGAATATCAGAGACCTTGAGAAGTGGAAACAAAGGATGCAGTGTGTGAGTACAGGCAGGAGATAAGAGATGGGCCACAGGCTCAACACTGGAGACCCCACAGCTATAAACAATTCACTAATGGTCGGTTAAAATAAAAAGCAGTCCTGAAGCAGGAAAAGACTGGTTGTAAGGGTAAGAGAGAACAAAGAAATTCTATTTCACACACATAAAAGGGAACATAATTCTGGTCAATTCTGATGAAACCTGGAGCTGCACAGCAATGAATAAATATGTCAAAGGGTGTTAGGAAACATTTTTAAGTGACCCCGAGTAGATCCCAGAAGAAAAAGGAGAAACTGTCACCACAAACATCATATTTCTCCCTGTTAAGGACATGACATTTCAACAAGTCATTGTGTTCTTCCCCTCTTCCTCCTGCAGCAAATTATACCCAGGAACTGAATGGGCATAAATACCAGCTGAACAGGCAGAATTTTGAGAACGAGTTTTACAGTTTTAATTTAATTTTTACTATATTTGCAGCTTTTTAATTATTAAAAAACAAACAAACAAACAAAAAAATCAAACCCACATTGCATTTGAGTCTCTTTTGTAACAATTAGATCTGGACTAATTAGGTCAAGATTTCAGTTATTCTAGCACAAAATTCTACTTCTTACTTTTATAATTAAAGTAAGGTGCTAACCCTTTTTGATACAGAACATTAAGTATAATACTTCTTAATCTACTTTCTACCATACCTTGTCTATTAACTCTGACTTTCCATTCTTGAAAGACCTTATTTCATTTCTCTCTTTTTCCCAAGGCTGGCTGACAATAGGTTCTTCCAATACAGATGTAAAGAAAACCCCACAAGGGTCTACATTCAGTGAGAAGATTCTGCTGATTCTTCAAACATATCAGAAGAGAAACCCAATTACTGACTTTGTCATCAAAAGTAGATTTATATGACAGGGTCTCAGATTTTCTTCCTCCTCTTGCCCTGAGCCTCACACAGCAAGACTTTGTATATTCTGGATCCCAGAGCAAAAATTATGAGGGCTGCATAATTTTTTTACCAAAAACTTTACCATTTATCAGGTCAATTTATAATCTCACTTCAAAAAGCTGCCTCTGTGTCATTATTAGTCAATATGCTGACTCAAATACAATTTATTTGCTTCTCTAATTTTCTACATTTTTGATATTTGAGCTGTTATCTAAAATACTCATTTTGGCAACAAAACATCTATGCTGAGGTATGCCCTCCTTTTCAACTCATAATTATGACTTTTTTCTCCCCCACTGCTGTACTGACAGGCAGAAAAAGCCTGAGCGAGCTGCAAGCACCTTCCCTTACTCTGCACTGCTGTGGTCTCTGGGAACATCTGGTCCAAAGTCCCTGCTCAAGTCTGGCATGACCAGTGATCCAAACCCTGGTCTTAAATCAGGCACAACAGGGAGTTGAATAAATACAGAACAAAAATTTTTAAACCTCCAAAGCTGCCAGATTTAATCAGGAGTGGCTTTGGTAGAGTTAGTTGTAATCTTCCTGCACCTCCCCTTGCCCCATCCCCATCCCCATCCCCATCCCCAGCCCTGTCATCCACTTTCACCATGAGAGATAAACCACAGAATTCACTTGAAGTTCTCCCTCAGGGCAGCCAGGGCTGAACCAGTAAAAACTAAAAACTTTCTGGTAAAGAGGTATTACCATAATTCTTACACATGGGCACATCCCATCAGTACAAGTCCTGAACTGACAGACAAATGGAGACGTTAAACAGCTTCACACTGACCACAAATTCTCACTGCAAAGCCACCACCATCTGCTAAACCCACATTCTTAAGAGCATGACATTTGTCAGAAGCCTGATATCTGGACACTTTCGCATGCTAATTTGGTACATACCTTTATATTTATGATTATCAGACTTAACTGACAGTTATGCAGACCCTCAAAAGCTTTGGTGTTTGCTTTATTATGTTAATTTTAGCCACATGTTTGTTCTCACCTTTCTCTCGGCTTGTCAGCACTGGAATCTCTGAATCCACTCCACTTAAAATGTCTGCTTCTTTATATGTACTGCAGACTGTAATCCATCTACACCAGTAAGGGAAAGCAGCCCTTTTTCCCAATGGGAAATGCAACCAGTCTCTGGCAAAAACCAGAGCATTTCCAGACAAGTGAATGCTGGAATGTCAGCATCCAAACTGGCATTACAGACAGAATAAATCAACATTAACACTACTGTTCACTTTATATGAGAGGGATGACAAAGGTAAGGATGTCAGAGAAAACTGCAGTACTCTTCCCTCTCCTGGTAAAAAGTTGCTCTTGTGCAGTTTTGCTTTAAATTGTGCCCACATCAGCATACAAGAAACTCCAAAAATCAAACAGTAAAGCACAGTGATAGGCAGGGAATTTTATTTTTAGCTCAGCAGAGATTTATCACTATGAGAGTCTTGTGACTTTGACAAATCTAACAATAATGAGTTGTGTATACGATGTACAACAGCTGACAGAGAGTAATATATTCCATCTGCTGGAGCTGTCCCAGGAGACTGACCTTCAAGGTCTAAAAACTTTCAAATTTCTATGATTTTTTCTCCTCTCTAATAAAATACCACTATGAAACAGCTATTTGGTTTATTTTGTGAAGGATGCATTGTGGTGAATAGCTGATATTTGAAGAGAAAACTCAAAATCCATCTAGAAAATTCCAGTTATGCCAAAATGCTGTTTCCTATCTGTATAGATCACTCTCTGTGACCTGCCACTCACTCTTGTTCTTCTAATGAACTACAATCTTCATACTTAAGTGCCTTCTTTAAACCTGACAGGAACATTAAAGATGTCAGAAGGCTTGCACATATGTGTCATCCTGAAAACAGTCCTGGCTGCAGAGGAGTAGGTGCAAGGACAAGCAAAAGTACAGGTAAAGATTAATTTCAGGAATACAGAGAATACTTATGGATATAATCTCAGGTAAGGATGAAGTGACTGAGGACTTTAAATCACTACATGCAAATATTAAATCAGATGACATAGTTCCTTAGTTGAAGCAACAGACACCCATGAAGAAAAAAAAAACCAAATGCACTTGGAAGGTCACAAAGATGCTCCAAAGGCTGGAGCACCTCTCACGTACAGACAGGCTGAGAGAGATGGGGTTGTTCAGCCTGGAGAAGAGAAGGTTGTGAAGAGATCTCATTACAGCCTTCCATCATCTAAATGGACTTTGTAAAAACATTGCAGAGGGACTTTTTACATGGGCAAACAGTGATAGGACAAAGGGACTGGCTTTAAACTAAAAGAGGAGTTATCTAGATTAGATATCCAGAAGAAATTCTTCCCTGTGAGGGTGGTGAGGCCCTGGCACAGAGTGTCCAGGGAAGCTGTGGCTGCCCCATCCCTGGAAGTGTCCAAGGCCAGGTTGGATAGGGCTCAAGGCAACCTGTAATAGTGAGAAGTGTCCCTGCCCATGCCAGGGGGTAGTACTGGATGATCTTCAAGATTCTTTCCAACCCAAATAATTCCAGGATTCTTTGATTCTTAAGGTACTTCCAACCCAACCTATTCTATGCAATGCCATTCTATGATTCGGCACCACAGTTATTTTCTAGAACTGTCTAAATCTCTAAAACAATCTTCAAAACAATTCTAAATATTCTAAAATAATCAATGATTGCTTTAGTTTTTTCTTATTAATTTCTTTCTAAATAGCTTCATTTTGGGAGGTTTGAGTTCCACGAAGGAAATTATTATTGTGGAAGACTTGGCCTTTCCCTTTCTGTAAGGATGGACATGTTCTGAGTGCTACAGATCACTTTTCATCAGTCACACTCAGAATCCATACACAGTGCAGAGGAGTAATTTTTCTTTTAGGTTATCAAGTCTTTGTTTCAAAACTCTACCATTTTTGGTGAATAGAAGTCTTGTTTCTATATTATGCACTATCCAATACATGGGGTTTTTATTCCACATACAAAGAAACCTCTCAGAAACCTTAATGTTGATCATCTCTGTTTTGTAAGGTTTCCCTTTTCTCCAACCTTCCTCACAGAAATAAAGGAAAGCACTTTTGCCCAGCTTGGGAAGATCTGCTTCCTAAGCAAGGTTTGAGCAAGAATAAGATGGGTGCATGTGGATACATGAATAAGATGTCATTAGAAAAATGCTATTTGCATGAGGAAAGGTTTGTTCACATAATGTCATTGCTGAATTAAGGCAAATGTCTCCTTTTCCCAGGATACTTGAACAACATTTCTATCTATTTCTGCCCAGAACAAGGAATTTTATCAGTGGGAATGTTACTGTGTTGCCTGTTCTTGACAAGCATTTATTTCAGGACTTCCTACAATCCCCATGTTACACCAGACCAGAGCAGCAAAGAGCTGGTTTAAAGCAGCAGCTCTGCTCACCTAAGTCAGGCCTAGAAAAGTGATCTGATTCAACCTTGCAGTTTGCCATCACCTGCAAAACATCCAGCCCCCACCAGCAATGAATAAAATACTCCACTACAGCAACACTCAAATAGAAGCTGGCATGGCTCCTTTCAATTACCTTTTTTGAATTATGATCCTCTTTGCCTTTTCTACTTTCAGCTTTTTTGACAGGAAAAAAATGCCCCCATTTAGAGGCTTGAAGCCTAGTACTTCCAATTCCCAGGAATAGAAGGCTATTAATTCTGGCAAGGAGAATTTCACTGAGAGAAATTAGGTTTAAACTTCTGAGAGGTGTCAAGTATGTTCAGTCAATTGAACAATTGAGTTTGCCAGCTACATTCCTGGAAGCTTTGCAACAGAAGGAATGAATCAGGAAAATCAAACTGAGTGTGGTTTAACCCTGACAGTGGCTAAGGCAAAATATGAAAGAAAATTAAAAATAGATCAAATTTAATTGGTGAGGGAATAATATGCATGGCTGTCCTTCAGAAGAAGAATAAATTTGACCAGCTATAATGAAAGTACAAGAAGAAAACATTTTCAGAAAAAGTGGGAAAAGTTCTTTCATTTTATTGTCAGGCAGAAGAAAAAGATACAGGCTTTCTTCATCACTCTCTTTCCTATGACAGAGGAAAGAGTTGCTCAGTGTAATTATGATCATTGAAATAACACAGCTTTAGTGAGCCAACATACACTGGCAGAGTCCTGAGTACAGCCAGCAGAGTCCCCAACATCGTAGTGGCCTCCAGGATTGTTACCAGTTGCTCAACACATTGCTTCTTCTATCCATCACATCACAATACCAAAATACACTCAGCAAAATCTGCTGTCACATGGTCAGCAAGGGAAGCTGCTCCAGCCCAATAAATATGCTGAGAATGAAGACAATATTTTGTTACGAGATGTGTAGCTAAAGCAGAAACTTTGTTTATAGATTGCCTTCTTGCCCTCTCCCAGAACCCCAAAAGCACTGGAAATGCCTCTGAGTATGGAACAGAACTCAGACTATGAGCTCAGGATATAGCAGATTCAGAACAAAGCCCTAACCCTATCAGACAAAGAAACTCAATGCAAAAGGGGAAAAATAAGCATTTCAGAAAACCATTATTAAACAATACCATTTTATATGGACATTTCTATTACAAACTTAAGTAAAATAAAAAAAGGACTTTACAAACAAAGCAAGTATGTTAACACAGCAGTGAAATTTAGACAGTTTCCATGTTGAAATACAACTATCACTTATATAATTACACAAATATTTTAAATGAAGCAAGAGAAAAAACCCACTCATCAAAACCTCTTAGTTGATATGGGCATAAAAACAGTCGGTTTTTCTTATCACAATTTAATTGCATGATGTTTAAGAGGGTTCTGTAAAAAAGTAGAAATATTTTTCCTGGTTTACTTTTCTTTCCTTCAGAGGTAAAAGGAGGTAAAGTTAAAAAGTGGGGTAGACCTGAGAAAGCTTTCCATTTCCAAAATTAAAAAAAGAAGAATGAACAGTATATCCAACATCTTACTTTATGGTGAACAAAGAAAGCTCTTTTGATAATCACACCATATGAATTAAAGTCTTCCTTTAATTTGTGTCCCCTTATTTTTGTTATCTAACCATCCTTGGTTGGAGACATCTTGATTTACTGATTAGCTTAGAATTGTTTCTTCATAGAACTTTTCATCACGTAAGCTCTTTGTAAGTTTGTCTCTTGAAAAATGATAAACTGAGCAGAAGTAAATTACCTTTGGGTTCATCTATGTAGAAAGACACATCTTTTTTGTCCTCTTGTTCATCAGTGTGATCATAAGTGATCTGGGGAACAGACAAGGAATTTTCTCCTGGTTTTATTACAGGTGCAGAACCATTCCCACAGCCCAGCTTTCCTTTTCTTCTGTATCTTCTGGCCTGTGAGAGTAGGAACAGAATGATCTCAGAAGATGTTGTCAAACATAGACAAGTGCACATGTGAGCTTCACTGTACAGGGAATTCACTTGAGGTCATATGTTTTTATTTAAAGAATGAAACTGAAATTCAGTGAAAGGGCTGCAGCCTTTGTTTATGGTTTTAAAGTGTCTGATTCTGAATTATCAACTAAAATCTGTTAAGAATTTGATTCTCAGAAAGCAACTAGGACATTCTGAAAAATCAGGTCGTTAGTAAAATTTCTCAAATTGGGACCAAAACTCTAGGCACTCAAAATTCTAATGACTTCAGCATATATCACGTTGTCTGGAATATTTTTCTAAAGCTTTAATTAACATAACCATAGACTTTCAACTATGAACTAGGCCCTAGTGCGGCTTCATCAACTGAAGAAAATTTCACCTTTTACCAAAAAGGCTAAATTAGGCACAACAGGAGAAGAGAAATCCTTCCTCCTGCCTCCAAACAGTTCTCCTGATTTTAGAAGCCTAAAGACAGTCCAATAAACACAATATAATTGGTACTTAAAAATTAAAAATGAAGGTTTGGAGTCACACAAAGAGCTGCAGGGCCAATATATTCACATATGGAACAAGGCTATTTGATCTAAAGTTAAGCCCATTCTTACTGATGTTGCAGTGTTATGTGATGTGTGATGTGCAGTCTTGTTAATGGTATGTTCTGTTATTATCTAAGTTGATGGTTTGGTCCAAATGAGACCCTCTCACCCCTCGTTGTCAATCTACCCTGAGTCTCCTGTCCATGTCTTAGGCCCATCGCATGCTTGGAATTCCTCTTTGGAAATCCCCTGAACTTCAATGCTTGATTAGTCCATGTGACCCAACTTATCCCCCCCTACCTCCCTCATTGGATGATGATTTTGTGAACCTGTCTTTTACCCTCCCCAGGATATATCTGATTAGCTGATGCTTTCTACCCTCCCTTTGAACTGGCTCCCTATTTCAGCTGTTGCACGCTCGCATTTTCTGTCTTTTGCCCCCAAGATTCCCCAGAGCAATAAATCCTCTATTACCCCATGCAAAAGACCTCCCTCTCATCCTTGTCTCCTCAGAGCGCAGACTGACAGCCAAAAAGCCATAGAGCAAGTGCTCTAGTTGCACCTCGAGTCACCCTGCTCCTGGGATGTGACCCTCTCCTGTCACAGGTTGAAGTGATAGAGCTAGATAAGCTCTGGCAAGATGCGATATACTTTATTATGGTCTACATTCAGATTTTGAAATTCCTTCTTCTGTTCAGCTCAGCAGCAGTTCAACAAATGCATGTTCAGAATTAAATGGGGGTGAAATGGTAGAAATAGATATTTATTGTGGACAGTGGATGCACTGACATGCATCAAAATACTTCTAAGAGCAAAGACTACAGGCTCTTATAGCAGGAAAAGAAAATAGGAGTCCTCTGGAGAAAAAAAATCCTACAACATGCACAAAATGATCAATATATATCTGAGACCTTAAAATAAGAAGTTACAGACAAAGAAAGAACAAGAGAAGAGGATCCTTTGGTAAGATGTGAAAGAACCATTACTATGTTCTTAAATGAGGGTTCCCAGGGCACAAGGAGGTTCAGACAAATAATACATTATGGAAGTCCCCCTCACTAAAGAAGACAGAGTGAAAATACTTTTTTTCCCCATCTCTCCAACCATGGATTGCTTGCTGTTCAGCAACATGCATACAGAAGCCTTACTTCAGCTTTACCCCTTTCCTCCCATGTTTTCTGTCTCCAGCTGTGACAAATCATGGTCACACTAGCACCAAAACACAGGCTGTTTCATGTGGCACGGGGAATTTTACAGCCCTTTTCCCCTAGGAAACAGGCTCCAGTGGGATGTCACTGCCTAAAGGCAGGCCTTGACCATCATTTGGGGAAAAGCAGGGTGCCTGAGCTCGACTTGCTGCAGACCTCTGCCCTTCTGGCAAGCTTGGCAATGACACCACAGAACAGTGTTTGGGCAATTCCACCTTTGTAGACAAACACTGTTCCAGTTTCCTGCACCCATGGCCCAGGAATTTGCCCTAATTTCTGAAGAGATGAAAACAGCATGGAGTACTTCAGATAAAAGTATCTGCTGTCAACCACATGTTAAATGTGAACATAAATTTTTAAACTGGCTTTTTCCTTCTTCCTGTATGAACTACACTAAAAAATCAATGCAGAATGGGAAAGTGGCACCATTGCCCTGTGCTTTGAGAAAGTAGGAGATTCCAAAGGAGGTAAAACAATGAAGAGTTGGTACCTGTCTGACCAACAAGGCAAATTTAGCTAGAAGATGTTTTTCCCTAAGACTATTTTAAGGAAAACAAAACTAATTGGGCTGTGGCAGGAGGAAAATGAACATATTTAATTTCAGGTGCCCAAACTTCTCAGGCACTTCACGAGGCTTTTGGCAAGTTAATTATAATTTAAAGTGAAAAGCAAGCAGAGAGCCAGCCCTGCCAGTTCTGTCACCTGTTTTCTCAGACCGGGACTAGACGGCGCTGGAGACTTTTTGGGATTTTGCACGGGAGCTGTCACATAGATCTTCCAGGTGGCTGTGGAGGTGCAGGATTTCTCTGCTGCATAGCAGCGCCACAGGGTCTGTAAAGAAACCCAAAGAGCCTCAGTGCAGGAGCCGTCACTAGGTTCCTGCACGGCAAATTTTGCAGCAAATCCAACTGACAACAAACCCCTCAGTCCAGGTAAACACCATTCCTAGTAAAATACAGCCATGGTGGATGCAATTTGCACCAGGAGATGCACATGCATCACACAGAGATATTCAGTGTGCTCTTGGAGTGCTCCCCCCATGAACTGGAATCACACTCTGCCCACAGCAAAAGAAAAAAAGCCCCAAATAAATCAAACTCAACCATCATAAAAGTGAATCCCCCACTGAATGCTGTGTTTTCTTTTTTCTGCACTGTGACACATTGAATGTTTGTGCACTGTGCTATTTAATTCTTTATATCATCACATGGAATGTTATGCTAGGAGATTTTTCTAAAAACAGGTGTGTGTTTTTATTTATTTGTACACACATCCATCTCAGGATTTGGCAGATGTGCAGGACCTATAGAATATGAAAAGGAAGTTATGAATTAAATATTATAAGGAAGATTTTTATTTCATTGGGTATTTCACTACATATACTCACTGCATCCAGTTAGTGTCATTATGCCTGTGAATATCAGGTATAGTGCAGCTTCCAGAAAGGGAGAGGCAATTATCTCATTTTCTCTGCTTACTGATGTGGATCAAAATGACAAAGTGGTTAAGCACAAGTTATAGATCTATAATAAATTTAAGAACGGTGATTCTCAATACTTGAACTTCCTGGCCACACTCCCTCTCCCAATAAACTCTGAGGTATTTTAGTATTCTACTGTTATGGCCTTACCTGAATTAGGGAAGCTGCAGCTGGAATTTGTCTATTGAAATGCTTCTGATGTTGTTTCTGCTGTACTTTCAGGGCAAAACCAGACCCCAGAATGCCCTAAACATAACAAAATTACTAGTCAGACGTGTATGTAGCTTCACATACCTAAATAAAATACTTCACACCTGGAATAAACAGACATTTAATAAAAGACTTTATAAAATAAATTTTCAAATGTCTAAACTGTTAGAGTTCTACTTATTCCAACAGATAAATCTGAAATTGAGCAGATCAACAGAAGAATTGTGTAACTTCAATAAACAACATGTGTTTCTTGCTGTGATCCACAGGTTACAGGAGCCAGAGGCATTCACAGAGGTGGACACGCCTTTAATGAAGATATTCAAGTTCTACTTACAGCTGGCAGGGCAAAGGAGATGGCAAATACTGAGAAGCAGGAAGCTATTGTCTTCCCAATCCATGTCTGGGGGACTTTGTCTCCATAGCCAATTGTTGTGACTGTTACCTACACCAGGAACAAACACCTAATTTAGTGCTTTTTTCTCCAAAAAAGCATGAGAAAAAAGAATAAAAGGGAAAAGTAATTAGTGAAGTATCAGGAGACAGGCATGAATCAACAGTATGGATTTAGGGATAAGGAAACCTGTGCTGACAGGAGTAAAAAGAGACAGAACTAACCCATCCCAGATGAATCCTCATGGCAAGAAGAGGAAACACAGAACCATTCCAGGATGCATTATCTCCCAAAGTCAACCTGCCAGTAGAGGTAGACCTGTGCTTAGCTTTCTTCCTCCCCTCCAAACACAGGATCTGGCCACTCAGAATTGTGTTTAAGCCATAAGTTGCTTAAACTTGGATCTGATCATTGCTTATCAGGGCCAGGTACTCCCTCAGGGAGAAGGGGCCCACAGTTAAGGGAGACAACAGAGCCAGCAGGGCAGCATCTCTTCAGTCAGGACTCAATACCTTTCAAGCAAAACAGAAGCAGAAAGTGCAGACAGGTACACCTGAGAGTCTGGATTACAGTGCAGCAGCACAGGGCAGGATCAGGATCAAATGGTCAGCATGTAAGTCCACAGGGAGGAGACAACAGCAGGGCATCATCCCATGGCTAGAAATCAGGATTAAGGGAGTCAATAACTAGACACAGCTGCAGCTGAGCTACAGACAATCTCTCCTGTGCTGAAATGTTGGCCCTTGGTGTGTCTGGAGCATCACCAGTGGGGTCATGCTGGTTGGAGTCATTAGGCCAATTACTGTCCTCAGGTCTGGGATCTGTAGGGACTTGGCTCTACACAGACTTGCTGTGGAGGTGGCAGGCCAGCCCTGAAAAGCCCAGAGGCAGGAGGACCTGAGTGAGGTGCAGCAGGATGAAAGAGATATCATTATGACCCAGAGGTCAGGATGGACCTGGTGCAGGGGGAAAGAGGGTCCAGGTGAAGGCTGGTCCATCAGAAAGCTTTGTGATGTAATAAGAAGCCCTTGCTGCTCAATGGAAGGGGATAATTAGCTGATTCCAAAGCAGGAAACCACATCAAGCCACAGGAATCACACCTGACAGGGGCCTCAGCACCATGGTCACAGCAGGATAAGACTCAGACCATGGGCTAAAACAGAGACCCTGGGCCATGGGGATGTTGGGTTTTTGGCATCCTCAGAGCTCTGATGCTCCCATAAAATGGTGTGGGAAACATGGCTTGGAGCACTGAGAAGTGAAAAGGTTCTGGTGAGGAACAGAAGAGCTCTGTCATCAATACTAACCACTGGGGAGAACTTTAAATAGAAAAAATGCACTTTTATTTGGATGTACTAGCCCCAAACCTAGTCCCCCTCCCTTCCCTTTGCCTTGAATGGTAGCAGAAACACAGCCAAAACAGACTTAAAAGAATATGTAAATTTACACTGACTACAAAGAGGCTGCCTTTTATGGAAAAATTTGCTGACAAATGCTTAGATGTTATGCAAAAACAGTCTTCTCAGAAGAAACTATCAAGCAATAAGGGCATGGGAAAAATATGTTTCCTGCTACTGTCAGAGCTGGAAGAAAGATTTGCAGGGAAAAATTACCAACTACTACCAAACTTAGTTTTTCCAAGTTCCAAAAATATAGTTATATTTGTTGTATTTATTCATCATGAATTTTCCACTTGATGAAGACCGCTTTGTAGTAGCTGTATCCTGGAACGAATATCGTTCCTTTGAACTGCAAACTTCTCTCAGCAGGACCTCTGCCTTGCCAGGTGTTTGTCCAGATTTAATGTGGCTGGTCAAGTGACTCAGGTGCTGTGTACTACCAGCAGGACAAACACGTGTTTGCCAGTCCCCAAAATTAAATCAGACCACCCAAAAATCAACTTTGAAATGCAGTATGTGTGTCTGGGCAGTGGAGGAAGATAAAGCTCTGTTTCTTTAACAGCACTTCAGCTCCTCAGTGTACCCAGATGACCCTTCAAAGTCTGATTTTTCCTTCCTTTTCCTCTTTTTTCTTATGAAATGCTTCTTGGTTTTTTGGGTGTGGTTTGGTGTTTTTCCCCAAGTTCTCTAGCACCCAGGACTTAAAACCAAACTGCAGTAATGCTGAGCTGCCTTAGTGTTACTATGGAAGGCAGCATGAGAGCTGTTAACACAGAAGAGATGAATATTCCATCTCCACAGCAGGCACTTCGGTAGACTCCTGCAGGTGCCTGAACATGTCTCAGAAAGTTTTTTGTTGGCTACTTTAAGAGGGTTCCTTGTTGGTGATCTAATTAGCACATTGAATATATGGAAAGGATTATAAATAAAGTAATTCTCTGGCGTTCTTAATCACAGCAGAATTTTTTTTTCTACTTGTATTTCCCTAAGTTATCAGTATTTCTGAGCAGAGAATGTTGGAAAATGTTAGTTGTATCTATATCATTGATATTGATATTGAAATTGATAGTTGTATCAATTATACCCTGATTTTCTTTTAAAATGCAGCACAATCTGTACTTCCAAGACACTCATTATTTTCTTCCACTAGCTACAGGTTACTTCACATCTATAACCATGAGGTTTCATATTCCTAAAATTTTATCCCATGCCCAATGAGGACTTTAACAAGTTGTAGCTCTATGGGTTGGTTTCATTGCTTCCCAGCACCTTAGATCATCAGGTCCACCTGGCCATTGAGTGGATTTTTCTTTTTTCACTAGATTCTTCTGGGTTTGTACTGTTTGGCACAGTCATAGGTGATACTCTGCATATTAAATGACTACTTGACAACCTAGTGATAGGAATTTAATGTTTAAAATATTTTTATAGTGAACTACTTACACAGTGGTGACTCAGGCTACGTGTAATATAGTCTATAATTCTGTATACTTCATTGAAGTAGAGACTTATGCAGCATCTAAGTTAAAGATAAAAACCAAAAAACAGGAACCTATAACCTGATCTGACCTGATCAAGATCTGGATTATTACTGAAAAAGTGAGTTTTACTCAAAAAAGATAAAAAAAATATAAAGTCATTAACTCAACTTTCACATATAGAACATGTTTTTGAGTTATGCACTTTTCACAGACAACTATGTAGAGTTTGAAGGAAGTGATATAGGTATTGAAGGGGATTTTTAATCTTTTTGAGATGCAGACTTTTCATATATGTAAGCATGCAGTGTTCTTTGCTAAGAACTTTCTAACTTGCTTTCGCAATAAAATTTAATACCCCAATAACTTAATTGTATTTCTTATATTCTTTCTTGTATCCATCTGAAGAGGTTGTCAGCTTCCCTATAGAAATACATTCTGCAAAGAAAGAAATGCCAAATTTTTCTGAAAAGATCACAACTTGAGCAGAAAACCTTGGGCCCTGTTTGCACACACATTTTGTTGGTGAGGACTTACCACACCCCACCAAGGGACATCAGCATAGCTGGAGAAACTTGTCTTTCCATCTTCATCAACTGCATCCTTCTCAGCAAGATAAACAAAGTAGGATGAAAAAATTAATCCCAAGAATCCAATGTACAATGTGGTTATGAGTTCCTGTTAAAAGATAAAGCAAATAAGCATATGAAGTTTTCATCCTATACATATATATGTATTATATATATTCTATCATTGTAAAACATTCCAAATATCTGTGGGGTTTTTTGCATCACAATAGAAAAATTAATATGTTATATTTCAAGTATGAAAATTGCCTCCAGTAAAACAGCTAAAATATTAGCTTGGATTTTATTCCTACCAGACTAAATGGTTCAAAAAGCCATAATTTTGGGCTTGGTCCTTGGGGTAGCTGAATGTAGAGTGGGACATCTCTCCTAATTATGGAATAGGAATCATTCCACTTGACTGTCTACTCAAAATACTAATTGTCTAAACATTTTTAAAGTAGCAAAGCAGCTTTAGAAATACCCTTTCTGAACAGTACACTGAGAAACAACATCCATGTCTTGTGATTATGGCCATATCTGAACAGTGAACCTGAGTATCTGATGTTTAGACTGCTTAAGACTGAAGAGTGATACCTCAACAGTTTCATGTTAAGATAAAATCTTAAGATAAAATATGCTAGATAGATGTCAGGTTTTCAGTTCTAAAGAACAAGACTAGGGCACACTTCTGTCAGGGCATGATACAGTCCTTGTGAATATACCATTTTCTCTAAATATTTTTGGGCAGGAAAGTTGTGTCAGACATGCTGTGAATTAAGATACATAATTCTCACAGTCTGCAGGAAAAGAAAGAAGTGCTTGTTCATTTAAACAAGCCAAAATGTGTGGTGTCATGGATGCAAAACCATGTAAAGCTTTTAAAAGCAGTGCTGAATGAGATATCCAGCTACCCCTCAGGGAAATCCAATACCTAGTTATGAGGGAAAACGGCTCATTCTAATTAATTAAAGCTTAAATGCATTATTCCTTTATTTTCTTTGCACAAATGTGGCCATCTTTATCATGAAACAATGTTGTGTTACATCTTCAGTGATGTCTTCCTTAAGTTCTTGATAGTCATTTCTATCTCCTTGGATCCCAGACAATCAGGGAATTATAACACTGCCATATGATACATTTAAAATTAAAACCTGATTAGGAAGAATCGCCCCTACTTTTAAAGTATGTCAGGTTTTCACAGATTTTCTGTAATACTCTACCCATGTTTCTTAAACTGTTTGTAAGGGAAGATCAATTTTATTATCAAATGTCCCTCATTCCTTGTAAGGGCTTTCTGGGGAAAGGTAGACCTCGTATCAAGTACCGACATTCAGCAGCAGGAAATATAAATATTCTTCCTTCTCCTAAAGCACTAATTAAAATCTGGACTCAGGAAACCTTTAAGTATTCTTGGCACAAAGAAAAATGGGTGTTTTTCCTCTAATCATTAATGATGACATAAATAATGAATTCTGGTAGTATTTCATCTTGCCCATGGCCAAATCTTTTAATTTAAGCCTTTACTTTTTGCAGGCCTGTTTGCTAAACGAGGCAGATGAAAAAGGAAATAAACCCTGGGGTTTCAGTAGTTTCTCTGCTGGTCACTTTTATTTTCTCACCTTTATCTCATCTTAGTGGAGCACTGTGTACTTATAGATATGACTTGCTTTGAAAAGCTTCTTATGTTAATATACAGAATTGACTGGATGATAATTGGAATAATTCTGGTTTAAGTGCTGGCTTTTTGGGAAGCCGGCAGGAAAATAGCAGTCTTATGAAATTCTTTTAAAGTGGCTGAAATATCAATAGAACTACTGAGTTTTTTTCACCACTGATACCTCTCAGCTCCAGCACTATTCATGTAAAGACAGAATTATTTTTAAGTAAAGGCCAGGTGAAAATGCAACTGCTTTGGACTTACTCTAAATGTCACCAACCCATGTTTCATGTGTATAGGAACTGGCAATAGTCAAATAAGAGATTTTTAGGCTTCAGGCATGTCATGGAGTTACTTTACCTTTAAGAAAGTTTAAGTTGCTGGGATCTGCCTGGCGTCTTTTCTCCTGACCAATTATCGGTCATTGCTGAGAATTGACAGCAGTTTAGGCCATTGAAAAGTGGGATCAACTTGTGAACCCTACCTTAAAGTGTAAAACCAGAGCTCTGTTGGCTCTCTTTGTTTCCTGGCTGGGAAGGGCGGTAGAGCTTCAGGCCTCCCGTTCCCTGCCCGGGCCATGCGGCCGGGCGGGGACTGGGCTGGGCCCAGTGTCTCGCGGCCGGGGGATGCGGGCCCTGTGGAGGGGGTTTTCTCCGGGCTCCGGCCGGGCCGGGCCGAGCCGATCTCTGGCTCGGCTGCAGGTTTTTTGCTGTGGCTGGATTCACTGGAGACTGCTGAGTGAAGAAGGAGAAGGGCTCTGGGCCTGCAGCGGGCTGGGCGCGGCGCCTACACTCTCCAGAGCAGCCATGAGGCACTTTCCATCGCAGACGGCTCCAGCTCCTGCACCGGCCGGGGCCACAGAACTACCTACAACAGCCTGGGCAAGATTTTAACTCTTTCATTTCCCAGATGAGACTTGCGGATTAATCTTTTTATCCAGACAGAGAAAAGTGATCAACATGAAAAGAGACTTTATAAACTACTAGTGACAGGAAAGAAAAGAAAAGGTAGAGAATTAAGAAGATGCTTTAATTAAGCTGAAATATCTTTCTGTTAAAACTATGGAAATGGACAATAAGGTCTTGAAAACGCTCCTTTAATTCATGACAGTATATAGGGAGGAATAGAGTGTTCAAAGTGTAAATTTTGAGTAAAAAGTAGAGTAATTATGGTACAGTGAAGTGCTGGAAGATTTGAAGCCTTGAGAGGCAATGAGAAAACTGTTTTCTGGTGAAGCTCACGGAAACAGATGAAGAAGACTTTTTGCCTTTGAATAACTTATCCTTAAAAATCCCATCCCTAGACTCATGGCCCATACACACTTGGGATGTGAAAATGGGAGGAGTGGGCTCTAATAACAGCAGCTCTGGGCAGCTAACATTAGAGCAATGGAAAACTATAAGAAAAATAGTTTTTCTTGTGAGAAACTCCATAAATTAACAGGAAGAAACTTCTGTTTCTCTATAAAGACTGGTGAAAAGACTGTAGCAAGAATTGGGACTGTTTTAACCATCAAAGTTCCAAAGGTTTTGTCTCTTTCGTCATGTGAACAAGGGAATAGTGGGTAGACAGAGGATGAAAAGGTTTTTCTGGAAGTTTATTCTGGTGTTCTTATTGTAGTTTGTCAATAAACTTTCTTTTTTTTTTCCCTTTTAAGTTTTATGCCTGTTTTGCTCTTGTTCTAATCCATATCTCACAGCAAGAAATAAGTAATTTTCTTAGTTATTGGTTTAAAACCACGACAAGGCATTAGCTTGAGGCTGTGTGAAACTAAGTCACACAAGGTTCTCACTCTGGCCTAGGAAATCATAAGGAGGAATCCAAACAGTCCTTAGAAAAAGAAAGCAACCTTTGCAGGTGTTGTTTGTCGCCTTGTTGTTTTCTTGCAAGAAATGGTCAAGGGGTGGTGTTCCTAAATGTCCAATGATGATGATGTGTTAGTTTAATGACCAATGAAAGTTTCACCTTCTTTCACCTTCTATCACCTTCTCGGAACTGTCTATAAAAGAATACCTGGAAGAATAAAACTGGCTCTCTTGTGCAACCAAGCCAGAGAGTCTGTGTCGTTACTTTCGCTGTTCCTAATATAGTGCAACACATGTGTATAGAGAGACTATATTTAATTATTAAGAACAATGGCAGCAATCTCATGCACACTTTAAGGGAGAGACAGAAGCTTTTTAAATAATACATACTTCATGAGACTTGATCACAACACAAGGAGTATTCTGGAGGCATAAGGCCTTAAACTACATATTTATGTGGGTTTTATTAGATAAGAGCTTAAGAATAGAGAGTGCTGCCTAAAACAAATGGCTCTTTGCAGCAGGGACTTTCAAATACACGCAGGGGAAACAGCAAGAACAAGAAACACACCAAAGTAAATTTGAATATTGAGAGAGTTGAGCCAGTACATTTTTTAGACTCAGCTCTATCTCCATTTTCAGTTAAAATAAAGACCACACAATACAAAGTTCACAACTTGGAAAAAATATGAGAATCCCTCCTCTCCTAGGAGCAGTGGAAGAGCAAGGTGAGGAAGGAGTAAAACCAACCTAGAGGCTCACAAACTGGAGTTTCAGTGGCTAACTTGGTTTTTCAGCAATCTGCAGGATTTCTCCATGGCTTTCCACCACCACATATGATATTGACTCATGTTTTGTTGCCTTTGGCAAGAAATGCTGGTATATAAGCTCAACCTGATGAAAATAGAAGAGCATCCCAGCCAAACAGGGCCTGAGTGAGCTAATTGAGCTATATGTAAAATTCTAAAACACATGGAAATTGTTGGTGGCAGCTTTACTAAGCTCTTCTGGGCACGGGGAGGTACAAGGGCTTGCTATTTTCACAGGGCACAAAGATGTGAATTTATTTTCTCACATTGCTAAAAGGTTTAGGGACCCATTTTTTCTGTAAGAGTATCAAACACAAAGAAAACCAAAAATAGATGAAGACTTTGTACTCTGCCTGTGAAGAAAAAGCAGATGAGGTGTTTTTGTTTTGGTTTTTTATTTTTAAACAAAAATTTCTTTCAGAGGCTGGACAAGAATAAAGGTTCCATTTTTCCTTCTGTTTGGTACCTTGTTAGGGTTTCAGCTACACTTGTCCAATGTCAATACAGGACTGTGTGCTTGGTATTTTTTTCTAAATGTGTGAGTGGGTGATCTGCTGGGGTAAGTACTACAGATGTGTGGAGTTTTATTTATTACCATAATCACTTCTTTGGATAAACACAACTTCAGGTGCATCTGCTCATAAATTCACTTTTCCAAGGATTTTTTTTTCCTTTTAAGCCATTGAACTTTCTTATGTTTGTGATACATAAGATTGAAGTGTTGTATTTTGGAGGTAGTATTTCCTGATTCTTGACTAAAACTCTGAACACCCACAGGAAAAAATGTTCTCAAACAGCTCTGCCAGTAAGGGTAGCAAATGTTGAAAAAGTTATTTGGATATTAGCTCTGTCCTAGCAAGATACCCAGGAAATGTAAGCATAATAAATGAAGACCACACAGACTGGGAGCATTAAAAGTTATCCTGTTGTACAGTATGAAAGGAGGCTTTATCCCACAGCACTTTGGTGTGCATCACTTCTGCACAGCCATCATGACGTAGAAGTTCCCACTGTACTAGGGGAAAAATAAAAGGAAGAAAATTAACTTTTAGTATTAAATTGCTTGGATTAAGTGCAGCACATTCTCTGTCCCAGAAAAAAACAGTTTTCTAAATAGAAAATTTTAACATATCTGTGTGGAAATCTGTAATTAAAAAAAAATAATAAAAAATCTCCACATATTTGTCAATATGTGGAGAACAAATCTACACTCATAAGAACAGGTTAACCACCACAAGTGGGACGTGGAGACTAATAGCAGAGTATTAGCCCTCCACAATGTGGCATGAGATGCAAAACTTAAAGGCTATTAACTTTCTATTATATTGATAAAGCTAATAATAAAGAGATTCCATGAAAGCTCAAAAAGAAGCCTTCAATTAGAAATATATTAAAGTCTGCAAAAAAACTTTTAAACTCTTCCTGCTTAATGAGCATTCATACTGAAAATTGTTTCAAAGTTTTAGCAGACATGCACCTATTTATAGCCAGGTTTGCCCCTATGACCACACCCTTAATGTAATTTTTCTTACACCGCATCTTAACATAGTTTATATTTTTTTATTTAGAGAATGAATTTGAAAGCTCTGTATTCAAGAAGAACAAAACAGAAATATTTAAATAATTGACTTCTAGCATGATTTTTCCACTATTGTTTGGTTTTCTACAGGAAAACCAAGCTAGGAGCGCATCCTCTGCAGAGATAGTGGGGAGAACTTGCAATATGAAAGGCAGTCCACAAAACTGCATTTAAGAAATCGCATTGAGGGATAACATCAAAGAGTACAACAGTTAACTAATAAACCCAAACACTGGTGTTTATACCCTATTAGCCACTGCCCTGAATAGAAAAGAATAGCTTCCCTTTTTAAAAGGTGAAAGAAACACATGATGGACTTTTAAAGTACTTTTTTTCTTGCAATGTAACTGTCCATTTAAACCAGACCATGATTTGAAGCCCACAGGAGAATTTACTGAAATAAAAAGATGAAGGGCATGTTTAAAGGCTGGGTACCTGTAGATGGATGAAAACCACTGACCCCAGGAGTCTCCAGGTGCCTCCCTGGTGGTCAACATGAAGCATCCGAAGGATCTGGAGGAAATGGATCCCCCTGTAAAGAAAGCAAAGTATCAAAACAAATACAATAAATACATAAAAATGCTTGAGGACAATACTGCCTTATCCACGTACAACTGATTACGTCCACTAACACGCTGCCATGTTCAAGAACTGTGATATCACTGCCCCTGCCTGGGGTGGTATCTCAGGCTTGAGGCATCTCTGTATTTAGATCACATTTCATTATAGTCAAGTTTATTCAGAAATACTGACTATGAAAACAATTATTTAATGGGAAAACAAACAAAATCAGAGGAAACCTGTATAGTTTATATGATTCCAATCTTTAAATGTCTCCTTTCCAAGGAAAACCAATGCTTCAGGCTATGCTAACATAAATATGAGCAAACTTTTTTCTCTATTTGCCAAATGCAGAATATGAATCAAACATAGCATTACTGAAATCCTTGTTGTGTGAGTTATTGAAATCTATCTGATATAACTGGAAAAAGATAGAGTCCTATGTGTTTTTAGGAGAATAACTAAATCAATCATAAGCTCCAAACATTTTCAACTAAATAAAAATAATTATCAATATGATTCTTCAGCATCATTTTATTCCATAAAAATATTTAATTGAGTCACTCTTTTGACAATGGATTTTGTTTGCCTATAGTCATCTTACTGTCTTATCCCTGAAACAAACCAGTGAAGAGCAAGAAAAGATGAACGCTGAATTCATCAACCTGAAAAATTTGTCACTAGAGGTGTTTTTGACTCTTGTTAGCAATCTTCAAGATTTTTTGTGGGTGTAGGTTTTGATTTTTAATTCAGACTTGCCTGATCCTGCTGGCTTTTCAGTGGAGCAATGATAACACTGCAGGGATGTGGGTTAAGGTTCTGTGTCAGACAGCATTCTGAGGTATAAGACAGTGACTCTGGACTTAGTACTGGGAAAGGCTGGACTGAGCCCGAAACCCATTGGGCTCACATATAAACACACAGGGCCTTTTCATTGAAGTCCTTCCTATGCTTCTAGTTAAATTTAAAAAAAGCACAACCCCTGGAATTTTCACATGCACCTTCCTCTTTTCCTATGGGAGCCGATATTCCTTCTGCCTGATGATGGTCTTTACCAGGTAAGGATGAATGTTCCACATTAAGAGTTACCTTAAAACATTCTGTACATGTAGTCCCCCCAGTGTTCACCTACAGAGCTAGACAGTTTAGACAGCCTGGACATTCACACTTCCCAGTGATTCCACTCCACTGGGCTTGTGACAGAACATGCAGCACATCTTGGAATGGGTTAGGAGTGGGAAATACACCTACTGCTTATCATTCTTTTCTTCTGTTTACCCACTTCACCTCCCAAAACAAGCCTGCAGTACTGGATGCAAGCTGAACAAACACTGTGGACATCAAATGTTTCTGGTTGATGTACAGTGTGAGTTACTTGTGCCAAACAAATCCACCAAAGCATAATTACTCTTTAAACAAAATAATTACCCATACTCAAAAAGCACTGAGTTAAGTGCTGTGTGGATTACTTCTTAAATAAACCCATACTCTGTAATTCCCTCTTGTCTCAGAGACATTTGTTTGATGTTTTAAATAGGACACATTTTGTTTTTTCTACTTGGCTTCGGCATTCCCACCATTTTTCACTTGCTCTGTTCCTGCATTTCGTTTCCCAACCAGTCACCAAGCAGAGAAGCATCCATCCTTTACTGCCCAGTGCTTCAATAGAGAACTTTCCCTGTGGTAGGAAAATCAGACATGCAGCTAAACTGGGAATTAGGCAATCAGATACACATCTAATAACATCTGTGGTAGTGAAGAGCTGCAGTGACAGGAGAACATACCTTATTGCAGAGGTGGCAAACACCTGTCCATTAGATCCTATGCTCAGAACAATAACTGAGGCTACTACCACAATCAGATCTGTTAAAAAACAAACAAATAAATAAACAAACAATCAAAAGAAGAAAGAATGTATTGGGGTTTTTTGTTTTCTTTTTTAATCTCAGCACTGAGAAACACAACAAATACAGACTAAGGAAAACACTTAAAAAAAAATAGTTAGCTGAATTTGGTGGGCATGTTAAGTCTATGTAATAGTTTCACATCAAAACCCCAGTGGCTACAGTTTCTTCCAGGATGAATTCAGTGACAGAAGTTTCAAAGAGCCCAATGGATCAGGCAGTTTGCCACAAAAAAATGCAAAGATGTTGTGATGTGCCTCGGGGAGGCAAAGAGTAACTTTCAGATAAGCATTGTTCCACCCCAAACCCCTTGTGAAGGGCAGCCCAGGGGTTCTGATTGGGTTTGAGTCCCTTGGGGGTTTCTCCCTTGTTGTGTTTCTAGTGGTCCCTGACCCTGAACTCCACCCTCAAAGGTGGAGACCCTCAAGAGTTCTGTCCCTTAAAAACCCCTGCTTGGCCTCTTTTCAGGGCTCTCTGTTCTGGATCTGAGTTTGTTCCCATGCTGAATAAATGGTTTCATGAACAAAAGCCTGTCTCGTTGCTGTTCCATGCTGGTCCCCAGAACCCTGCAACTTCACTGGACGTGACCCTGAGGTTGTGGACTACAACACAAAGGCATTTGTGCACCCTAGAAATGAATCCATATTTTGGCTCAAGGCTTCTAATCCAAGAGGAAATGCAAGGGTTTGCATCATGCAATAATGAAATCCATTAAGTATCATGCATCATACACACATACACTTAGTTTGAAAGTTGTATCAAAGCTGTAAAGCCAAGCTTTCAAAGCTAAGGGAACTGTCAGAACAAAGGCTGGCTAAAAAAAAATCTGAATTGTTAGTTTACTTTGTGATACTGTCTTTATTTGTATGAAAATATAATTGTTTCCAGAGTTCCTTTTTTTTTTGTTTGCTTCCACAACTCTGCAATTTACAGAGTTCCAGCTTTATACAATGCAAATGATAGATTGAGTTCACAGTGCCAGCATCCCTTACTGCCCCTCATCCCAGTTCATTTCTTTTTATTATTGAACTTTGCTGTAACATTATCCTGAGAAGACATTCTTTTAATTTCCTCACAGGCATTTCTCTGGAAAACCTCTTTAGAGCATCTAAATGCTTCCCTTTCAAATTCTAGCCAAAAAATAAAGGGTAGTATTATAAATGAGTAGCAAATGGAGGCAGAATCAGGAAAAGTTTTGGTAAACTTTCCTTTGCCATTTTGAAACAGGCAGTACTTTATTCTTCAGAGCATTTAACATTATATAGCACTTCAAAATACCAACCCTGATGGCTTCACTTGCAGCTGTGAGGGCTCAGAACCTCTGCAACCCAACTTCAAAGTCTTCCCTTGGACATTCAGAAAATGAGGCCCACTTACGAAAACTGATTTAACCAACTTTCCATGGGATGCCTGGGCAAGAGGCAGGATGGGATCCAACCTGAGCAGCAACAACAGTTTCCTTCAGCAAAGTTAACTTGTTTTTTCCTCTCCCTTTTAATGTTCTCCTGCCTCACTCACAACCATGTAGTTGCTGCAACAAATATTGCAAAAGTTCTACAAGCAACAGCATCCTTCACTCTCTGAGTTAAATTAATTTCTAGTATCAATCTGATTTTTGCTGTAAAAGCTGGATTACTCCTCAAGGGAAAGCACACAGTCAGTTTAAAGACTGTACTACAGTAACTGTTCGTGAATGACAATGACAATGACAATGAAAATGACAATGACAATGAAAATGAAAATGAAAATGAAAATGAAAATTAAAATTAAAATTAAAATTAAAATTAATAAAGGGAGGGATGAGGCTACAGAAAGAGCTTCCATTTGAAATTCCATTTGAATGCCTGACTACAAAGTTTTTACGCTGTTCCTTTATCATGTATGTGTGTGAACATATATCTGTAAACTTTGAAATTTAGGGTGGGTTTTCTTCCCATCACAGCACAAATCTTTGCCCTTAGCAAATGATGCATCATGTCTTTACTTAATTATTAGACATACACATATCCATCTGATGACAAGCACTAAAGGTGGAAAAAACTGATGCTTAGAAAATGAGTTCAACCAAGTAGTGAAAGAGATTTCTTCATTTGTACTTTCTACTTTTCTGAAAGTGTTCTTCATGGTAGAGATATTTCTTTTTCTTTTTTTCTCTCCAAACCTGTTTTTCTATCTCTGCTTCTCTTCTGTTCCTAGTTTTCATCTGTTTCCAGTCCTTAGACTTCCTTTATTAATCCCAGTTTACTGATCCAAACAGCCTTATTTTACAGCCTAGGTCTCCAGCAGGTCCTGCCCTTTCACTGCCACCTTTCAATCCCATGTATTTCCAGCCCCTGCTGATTTCCCTTCAAGCTCCTGAAGCTTGTCAGTCTTTTTAAGCGTTCCTCTCCCAGACCTTTGTATCAGAATCCAGCTCCTGTCTTTTTACTGAGCCTGTGTGTCCCAGAACATTTCTTACACCTCAGCCTGGAATTTTCCATGTTGAACTTTCTAAGAACTAATTCAAATTATAGAGGGAATGAAAACCCATAGAACAAATCTCACTGCTGTCAATGAAATTTTAGGGGATTTTTTTTCTGATTTTAAAATAGACCTTTGTATTAATGAAGAAATAAAATAATTGCATGTTTTACTTTCTGTTCTAATCCTTTAATTTCTTTTTCCAGTGTTTTTTATTCATGTTGATTTGAAAATGACAGGATGAGTCAGCAGGACTTGATCATTCACAGCAAAGGTATTTTCCAAGTTTATCTTGTTCCATCAGTGCAGACACTGTTCCATCTGCATTTGATGGGGAAAAGCAAACCTTGACTTCCAATGTATTGTATTCCTAGGGGAATTTCAAAGGTTAAAATAAAGTACTGATACCTGTGATTGCACAACCAGCTGTAGCCATTCTTAGCTTTTCTTAACAAAAGCCACAGTATCTTCCTTAAGGGCTCCAATACAAACATGAATATTTGCAGTGGCAAAGCACCATACCAGCATAGAGAACCCCTTGAAACCACATTTCAATGAGCCTATCAATCTAATATACCCACCTAAGAAGCACTTATTAATTGAGAAAAAAATCAAGAACACAATTAGGAGTAATAATGATCCCTTACAGGCCTCATAGTCACATAACAAAACTAGACCAGCTCTAGAAGCAGACAAAGAATTTGTTTGTACCCAAGGAAGGATTTTGTGTTCAAAATCTTGTCAATTTCCTGCAGTTACCCAAGATTTAGTCATTTCTTCACTTTACAGTCCTGCCTTTCTAAGCCTGATGTCTGCCTTAGCCATATTTTAATGGCTTTAATAATTTAATATTTTAATATTTTGTCAGTTCTAGCAACGCAAAAAAAGAGAAATAACAAAGCTGATAAATGCTTGAGGGATAGACATAGCTCAGAACTGCAATAAGGCCCCTGCAGAAGTTGACATTTTTATTTACAACAAGCAGGAGGGTTGCAAAAGAGTTTAAGACTTACCAGTGATGGATATTGGCTTCCTGGCAAACCGGATCCTTCCCTGGAAGCCAATTTACTCCTGCAGCCTGCAGACCACAGCCAGACCAGATACTCAGCACCAAAAAACACCACCAGAACTATTTCCTAGCATAGTGAAAAGAAGAAGAGATCAGAGTTGAGTTTTTTCATTAAAAGCACAGTTTGTACATCTAATTTATTCATAGGACTAATACAAATGAGTAGAGAAGCATTAAAATGATTTTGCCTAATCTGTCCACTTTTTGTACGAATATGCCAGGCAGAAAATAAAAGGGAGAGATAATCAGTTCCTGAATGTGATTTGAATGAATAAACAGATGGTTTAAGCTCCATTCCATCAGTATATCATAGGGAAAAACACAATATTATTCTTCGTTTATTTTGACACTTCTTGGTCTCCAGGCCTTTCCCCACCTTAGTTGCCCTCCTCTGGACACATTCTCACATTCTGATGTCCTTCCTCTATTGAAACACCCAAAACTACCCCGAGGACTCAAGGTGGGGCTGCACCGGTGCAGAGCAGGGTGGGGCAATGCCCTCCCTCCATCCCTGTGCACCCCAGGACACAGGTGACCCCTCTGACTGCCAGGGCACTCTGGTGACTGATGTTGAAATTGCATCAAAACTCTCATATCTCTCTGTGCAGGGCTGCTCTCCAGCCTCTTGTTCCACAGTTTGTATGTATAACCAGGACAGGCTCATCTTAGGGGGAGAGTAAAGTTCTTGCTTTTGCACATTTTTATATAGTTGGTGATTGCCAGTTCTCTGGTCTATCCAGATCTCTCAGTGAGTCCTCTGTACCCTGGGGGAGTTCACAGCTCTCCCCAGTCTAGTATAGCTATCAAACTATCTTGATGTGCATTTGATTTCTGAGTAGCTCACTTAAAAAACATATTGGAGAGCATGGGCTGTAAAGTTGAGCCCTAGGGTCCCCCCCAGTGACTGAATGCCAGGCTGGCATAACCATGGGCTTCTTGAGCTGTGTGGTGGAGCATTTAACCAGAAGGATTCAGTGACAGACAGGACCAAAAGCTTTGATGAAACCAAAAAAACCCCACATTTTCTGACTTTCCTTAGTCAACTACGGATAAATTTGAGTTGTTTAATCAGCACTTTCCCCCATGAACTTGTGCTGGCTGTAACCAATGACTGTGTTTTCTCTTGAGTGTTTTTCAGTAACTCCCAAAACAAATTTCTCAATAATTTTACCAGGCACTGCAATGAGATAGACAGGTCTGAAATCACCAGGGATTTCCTTCTTGTCCTTGAAAACTGGGGTAATATTTGCCAGCTTTCAGTTTAGTGGAACCTCTCCAGACTCCCAAGACTACTGAAAAATAAATGTAGTGAGGTCCCAAAATGACATCTGCCAGGTCTTTCAGTATCCCACCAAGCCCCATGATTTATGCACATCCAGCTGTAGCAACAAGTCTCAAACAAACTCAGGGTGGACTGAGATTTTATCATCCCCCCCACAGTCATGGTTTCCCAACAGAAGTCCAGACTTCCCAGGGCCAATATTTGTTGAAGGCAGAGGTGAAGAGGACATCAAATGTCTCTGCTTTGTCTACATGGCTATTTTTGATATGATCAATCTCATCAGGCCAAGGCCCAATGCTATTTCTGATCTCCCTTTTGCTATGAACATATTTGTAAAAGTCTCTTTTATTGTCATTCCCAGTCCTGGCCTGCTTGAACTCAAATTGAGCTTTGACTGCACTGATTTTCTCCCTACCATGGGGACAGAATCTCCCCCCATGTCACCTGGCCTCTCACACACTCCCCTTTCCTCCTCAAGTTCTACAAGATCCCTGCTCAGCCAAGCTGCTCTTCTGGCCAGCCTTGCTTGACTTCCAGCCCTTTGGAATTGCCTGTTCCTGTGCTCTCAGAGGATGGCCCTGAGAAGGTGATCAGAATTCAGAGCTCCCAATACACCCAGAAGCAGATTCCCAAGAGACTACTAACCAGCCTCTACTGCTCTCCACATATCCAGGATCAAAATTTTGCTGACAGTTCGTCTTCTATCACCAGCTTTTGAAACTCAGCTCCTTCAAGTTCACCGCAACCAAGACACAACCACCAGCCATCACTTTTCCCACAATTCCCTCCTAAACAACAAATCTAGAAAGACAACTTTCCTAGTCGACCACCTATGCCAAGGAGTTATCTTCAACATGTTGGGAATTCTCTTGGACCTGTTGGAGTCTTCTGTATGACATTCCTACTTGATATCTGGGAAGATAAAATCATCATAAGGATTGGTGACAGAGGTGAGCATATCCAGCATGTAAATAAATTAATTATCAATATTTTAATATTGCTCCCCTCTTCAGAGCTGCATTGTGAAGCACTTGTGCATGACCAAGGATAGGTGTACTTTAAATACTTCTAAAGAAAGCAGATTAGTAAAGATCACAACGTGGACAGATGCATTGAGATCTCTGTTCCCCTCTTCCTCGTTTTTTTCTCTGTTGCAGTGTGGTAGCAGAACCCAAACACGGCTTCTAGGCTTTGTTCCAACCCAAACTGTACCCAGTAATTCAGTCACCAAACACCTACTACACAAGTTACAGCTTTGGAAAATGTTTGCATTTTAACTTGAACATGCTTGCAATCTGCACCTGGGGAATTCTAAAGCACCCAAAAAGCAAAACACACTTAAATCAAAATTTTCACTGAATGACAATACCAACTCAATTTTAAAACTGACATTCTGAATGGCACAAGAGAGACCAAAACATTCCAAAGGTGAAAAAAAAATAAGAAAAAACTCTACAATAATATGCAAAAATTCATGTTAATTCTGATTTTTAACAATGTTAGGTTAACATTTCTGTGTTCACTTCTGCCTCTTGTTTTGCCTGGAATGAGAACCAAGAAAATATGCACAGTCCTCCTCTTTTTTGCATGGCACTTTCTGCCTGAATTAACCAAGGATTAGTATAAAACTAAGAAAGCTTACAGCCATCCTCAAGGCAGAAGCACAAGAAAATACCCAGCAAATTAAAATTAACTCCCCAAGTTTCATTTTTTAGTATATTTATTATATAGAGCATCTACAACCAATTCTAAGTTTGCATTCGGTCTACAGTCTCCATAGAAATATTTATCCAAGTATAATAGTCAAATCAAATCCTAAGAACAATGTGCAAAGTTAAAGAATTCCTGCATTTTTGGAATCTTGCAAAATATTCTATCACTTATTAAATTGTCTATGTTTTTAGAAGATTCCTGGTATTATCACTCTAGCATTTTCTTGCTCTTCTTAGGAATCTCTAAGTTCCACTAAAAGAAGCAGAGCACTGTTTATAGCAGTGGAAAAATCATTTTAATGGACCTGCATATTACAATTGCTTTAGGTGAAAAGCTCTGTAGAAAGGAGACAAGCAGAGAAGTGCCAAGGAAGCAAAAACTTCCTGGATTTTCCTTGATTATTCTCTGAGGGTACTTTTAAAAGCTGAAATTAAAACTACATCTAGTCTGAGGTTATTTTATTCTCAGAACCCATCTTGGTTATGTCCAGAAAAACCTGATGAAGTCAGTAAGGTTACACAGTCTATGGAAAGGAAAGATAAATTGTTGACAGGAAGGAGGAAAAGAAGGAACTTACATCTTCGACAAATTTGACATAAATTATTAATCACAGTTCATTTTGCCCTAGACAGGTGTCCACGTTACCAAAACCACAACCATTAACACATTAGTTGGCAGACTCAGACAGGCCAAAGACCAAAAAAGCATGGAAACTGGACAAACATCACAGCTCTGCAGGTGGTCCCTCAAAAAACCAAGGAAGATTATGACATTTACACTATTGTGTGTACCCTTAATGCAAGATAGGAGACACCCATATCCAGAGCTACCAAGGTTGATCAAGCTTCACCTCACTAAATTCACCTTCAAAAAAAAGCCCTAACCTCCCTCCTTTTTCTCTTCTACACATAAATACTTTTCAGAGCCTTAAATGCATTGCCTCTCATTTACATTCTGGTAAAAGGAAAAAAAAAAAAAAAACAACCCAGAAATTTTCTGGGAAGCCAGAAAAAAGTAATAATTATCACTGAAATGGTAACAACTGATGGTGAGAACTTGTGGACAAAATATGGACCAGAACAAAATCAGCAAAAACAATCTGCAAATTAAATTTACATCCATGTGTCAGTTTGAGATCATTCTCCAGCCTTCTGCAATTTTCCAGAACCCTTGCTTTCAAAATGGGATTACACCCACAAACCCTTTTGATTTAGACTCCCAGCATTATTTTTCCCCTTCTCCTGGAAGTTGTCAAGGAAGAAATGGATGATGAAGGATTCTGAGCAGATTTAATAAACCTGGAAAGCAGTTTATCATCAACAGAAAGCCAGGGATGAACTCTTCTAATGAAACTGTAACCAAAATTAATGAGTGGAAACAAACTGTTGCTTCATAAAAATAAGAACCATATCAGACTTGATTCTTCTCACTCACATGTCACAGTCTCTTCCTGTTATGATCCTGGTAACTCAAATTGCCACCAGAAATACCAACAAAATAATTTAATTACAGATTTTAAACTGGGTCTGTGCTGTCTAACACCTCTGCTAAAGTCAGTAGTAACATTCCATTACTCTTTGCTTCTTCCTCTCATCTGGGAAAAAGACCCAAGGCAAATAAGGACTGTAATAGTCCTTGTCCTTAAATTAATTTCATCTTTGAATTGTTTTTTACTTTTCTGAAGCCTGGGCACTTCATAAATCTTCCCTCCCCCCACCAAATTAATAATAAAATAATACATATTTATGCTATTTTTAGTGTAATTTCATTAATGTAATAAAAAATATGCAAAAATAAGCTTAAAGGGAAATATGTATACAAATAACTTTCATCCATATCTAATTCAATCAGTCAAATAAAAAACGTTTGTGAAAAAGCCATCAACTTTTTATCCAAGAATGTCATTGATAACCATATAAAAAAATGCTCACATTAACACAGAAACCCAACACTTTTACATAGGCATGTGTGTGTGTGTGTAAATTAAATATATAGCCTGGAATTTATAATTTATCCCAGTTTTGTTATGGATAACTGCACTGGGGAAGCAGGAGAGGGAAGTTCACTGGAGAGATTAAAGTGCACACATGAAAAAGAGGGGTATTTTCTCAGCTGCAGCTGTGTTTTAGGTGGAGAGCATACACAAGGCTCTCTTCACTTTTTTATTGGAATAGTTAGGTGCTGGGGTAAAAGGAGGAAGTGGGTTGGCTAAATGAATAGTGTGTGCTCATGGAGATTCAATCAAGGAATGGCAGCTTCAGACAATGAAGCCTCAGAAAGAGGCATAAAGGTTTAATAGTCCAAATGTTTGCACACGTGTACTTATGTCCCAAATTTAATCTGATAACCTGTCTTCAAGGTTTTCCAGTCCTTACAGTTGAAAATGTCCATTTAGTGACCTGTGTAGTTTAATAACTACTCAAATGCCATGAAAACCTACTGATACTGAAAATGTGTCTTTTTTACCATCATGCTGGCTCTCGCAAAGATGACAGATGTTCTGTGTGAAAACAGAATAGCCAATATACAGAAGAAAAAATGCCAAATGCTGCTAAGTGTCCTATAGTACCATTAGCTTACTTACACTTCCAACTTTTAGGTGAAACCAATGCACTCAAATTCTGTTGTTTGGATACAAGTGGATTTAATAATTCATAAAAAATACATTTCCATGCACACCTGATAAATATGCTGAATGTTCTGACTTCCTACCAGAAGTATGCTTGTCTTTCATTTTATTGCTATTTGCTGTTTCCTGCATGGAATGAAGCTGTAGACTCATGACAAAAGTACCTGGTACTCCCCCTGTGACAGCCACATTCAAGTGAGATGTGTAAGTCAGAGAGGAAGAGTTCTTTTTTTAATTCTATTTAAGCAGGTAACAATTTTTCTCCAAAGAAAATCAACTACAGCCTCAACTATTTTGGCCAGGACTTTTTTCTCAAGTGCTTCATTCTTAAAGATACCACTAAGGTAAATATAATCAAATAGAGAATTAATAAGATTCAGTAAGTTAGTGCCTGAAATTCTAATTTCTCTGTAGATCCACAGAAGCCTTCCAGCTCCCCCCAGCATGTCCCTGAAGGGACCACCTCTGGTAGGAGGTGAAGGGTTTAGCTTTGCTCCTAGAGTGGAATCAATCCAATGTGAATATACACTTCAGAATTTTAAATAATTACTTCCATGTGTCTTAACATTTTGCTTTGGTAGGGTATCAGTATTTTGAGGAGAGGAACTGAAAAAATCCTGCATGTGTCTCTCTACCTTCCCCTCAGTACCAAGAAATGTTTCTCAAGTCCCTTGGCTACATTCTCAAACCCCTTTGCACAGCGAACTCCACTGAGCCCTAGTCAGTCAAATTTGACTAAGGGAATTATGAGTTGTCTCTTTCTTAGTCTCAGCCTTACTTACCGCAAAAGTACTTCTATTTCAGACATTTGAAAAGCACACAACCATCATTCCGTATGTTCTGTGGTGCATCAGGCACAAGGTAATATAACCCACAGGAATAACTAAATTATAATTCACACTGAGAAGCCTGAGAGTCACATTTGATTCCAGAAAAACAATGACAAATCAGCAAGATTACTCAGCAAACAACTTGAGATTATGCAATGTGTTGAAAGACTTGCAGACTCAATTATTTCCTAATATGTTTAATGTATGAAACCATATTCCATCTCTATTTTAATAATGCTTTGTATTGTAATAATATAATATTCACAATCTATCTTCCCACAGACCAACAAGAAGCTCAGAAAGAAACAAGGATTCTCCTTTTTGCTTTCTCTCTCAGAAGTTTACAGGAGTAAAAGAATACAGCAAATGCTTATGAGCCGTAAGTTTATTTTTATTCATGTGTATTCTGCACTCGTAGGGTCTGGGTCTTACACAGTAAACAGGAATTAATTTATTTTCTCCTGAGGCAGTTTGTGTCTCAGTGCCTGTATGGGACTGGACACCTCATGAACACCTGCAGTCACCCAGGCAATATACACTGCACAAGTATCACAAAATGCCACAAATTATTATGGGATACCCTGTAAGAAATCCATTATCAGTTGTAAGAAATAGTGTGGTGAGGCCAGCAGGAAGAGCACCTGTGAACTTCAGGTATTGCACTATCAAATGATCACTTCATCAAACAGACCTGGGGAAGGCCCCAAGTGTTCATGCTACATGGCAAAAACCAGATTTAGAATTATAATCTGGCACAAAGGCAGGAAACAGATAAAAATCACACCTTTTTTTACCTTCTAACACTGACTGTTTTGATGGGATGGAGAAAACGCTTTCAAGCCCATTAGAATACATTCACTTCACCATAAATCAGAGATCACTCAATTAAGCTTTTTGCAGGCTTGTTTCTCCTCTGCTACAGGTTGGAGGTGACCCAACACTTGATGACCTGGCTACACAGTTTAAATAGGAGACATTTGTCTGCAAAAGCAGAGACAAACAAAAAGCAACAGGAGAGCTCCTCCACTGCAGACAGAAGAGTGTAGCCTCCTTTCAAAACCCTCACTTTGAAAATAGAGGTATTCCAAAGAGAAAGGCCACCCAGATTCTGAGTTCAGAACCAGAGCTGTTAAATAGTGACATGCCTTACCTAGCTTAAGGAAGCTAACTATCACTTGGCACTCTGAAGTTTGAGTACTTTGGGCAGCCTTACTTATATTTTAGAGCACAAGGATGTGTGTGTTCATGGCACATGATGCAGAAAAAATCATATAAACCCAAAACTGAGCAGTGACTTTGGGAAAGCCATGTAACAACAAGGACCCATCTGCAGCCAAAAATTCTTCCATAAGATCCTCCTCCTAAATACCACAATGTGAGTGTCTGGCCTGAAAAACTTGAGCACCATCTGGTGTGGGAACTTCTCATTTCACATCTCAGCTTTTTCTCCAACAGAATTTGCAAACATGGGAGTGGTAAATCCATGCTAAATGTAGTCATTATATGAGAATGTCCAGCAACCAAGAGGGCAGTAAGGACTGACAACAGAAGCAACAAGTGAGGACTGAAAATACAGTTTCTGAGGGAATTGTGTACGCTCTGGTGCTGCAGCACTGTGAACTACAGGTGCTTTTGTTTGAGAGAGATGATGGTGCTTTTTCCAGCTAGAAATCCATCAGAGGAAAGCAGATGCATAAAGTCTCATAAAGGAAGAGGTACCACAGGGCCTGAACTCATCAGTTGAATCAATATGATTTATAGCAAAACCTATCTATTTTCTCCAAGTCAAGAATACCCTTGGTATTCATAAATTTAAAACATAATTAACATCAAGATACTAAATGTTTCCCTTGCTCCTGTAACACTGTCATTATACAAATGGTATGTTTATTGTGCAGTTATTCACAGTGTGTAAAAACGTCATGTGTATGATGAAAATAATATTTTGTTCTTGTTTTTAGACTGGCACAGTTATAGTTGTCACACAACTTTTTGCAAGGTCTTTTGCAATTAAATAAAAATAAAAATTTACAAACTACCGTGGTGACCTCTCCTGGCAGGGAAATGTACAACCTCTAATTATGAAAACAGATTAATCCTCAAAGGAGGAAGTACACCTGGCCCACTTTATAGTTTATTTTTTCATTCCATATCCTGAAACATCTAGATGCCATTTCCAAATCAAAACTGACACATAAACTAAGAGATCATCAAGTAAACATTACAGCCTCTTGTAGAGACAAAAGCCTAATCAAGATGCTTTGCAAATTTTAAAAATACTTTTTCAACAGAATAACGATAGAACCAGATAAACTTATAACTGTATTATTAGAAAATTAGAACTTGAGACTAAATGGGAGGATAAAATGTTACCTAAACCTGGGGCAACTGGGAATGAAACTGAGCTGTAACTCAGTATCATCTTGAGTGTTGCAAACACTATTCACAACTGTGCCTTGCTCCACTGCACTTGTTTCCCTACACACTGTATAAGATTTTTTTCATACATCAGACCCTAAATATGTCTGCATAGACCAGTGAGAAATCTTCCACTGGTAGAGATAAAGGACCAAGCAAGGTTGGGGAAGCTACAGATTCATTTTCATACTACACTACAGGCACAGTCTGAAAAAAAAAACCAATGGTACATGCATTTAAGATTTGTACATTGTTAAACAGCATGCACAGTGTCATTGTGACACTTTTTTAACAGTATTAGAAACTCCAGACTTCTCTCTGCAAGCATAAAAGGTTCAGAAAGAGCTAAGTTCTTCATCACCCATTCTGCTGTTATTTACCAATACAAGTCATTGTGTCAATGCCACTGTCACTCCCCTCAAATGCAGGCTACTAAACACTCAGAGGAGGGAAAGAAACCCAGTCAGGAATTAACAAAGCTCATACAATGTGTATATATGAAAAAATTAAATTAGAGTATGTCAGGCAGAGCTGGGAAGAACTCTCCTAAGAGTGATAGGGAAAACACAAAATGCTTGGTAGCTTGAGAACAAAAACATCCTTCAAACAACACATTTCAAGTTCAAGAAAAGCAATTTCACCAGTTCTGCTATCATGGAAGTAAATGGATTTTACCACAGTGAGGATCAGATGGAGATTTAGATGTTGTAAGTGCAAAAAACAGACGTTTCCTTTGAGCCCAAGCAAGACCATCAAATAAAACAATTGTGGCAGAGGGTAGGCCCAGCATCAGCCTGTACCTGAACCTGTGGCTATGCAATATTTTCAGTCATCTCAAAGACAACAGATTGACCTTCACACTGAAACACAGGCCTAAAAGGCACATTACTTCCCTCCAGAATTCACTTGAATTGTAAGAGACTTGAGAGCATATGCTTAGGGAATGGGAGGAAGAGAGTAAACGTTTTGGGGCTTTTTTTGCTCTTAGTTCCAGCAACTGCTTCTTCAATCCCTTTTTCTATTCTAGCTACAAACACTATGATATTCTCTCCTTTATATTCACAGAGCTTGTCTGAATCAGTCTTACATCTGACAAGAAATTTCTGTAAGACCATCCAGATATCATAAGAATGTAATATAATTAACATAATGACATCTTTGAAACACAAAGCTTTGATATCTTAGGACACATCCATAGCAACATCTATTACCAGTGTCACATCTCTACTCCAGTGACTCATATTATCCAGAATTGTACTTGGCACACTATCACACCCTCCCTAAGAAAATACAAAAACATTTCCATGTCTGCTAGTACCAAATACTATCCCTCTTGTCAGGCCTTAGCAACTTTCAAGAGGACATTTTTGAAATTGATCCTTCCCAAGTGTTAATATACCTGAATATAAAGAGAAGCAGTTTTCTCACAAGTGGGAAAACACCACAAGCATCACATGCCAGTATTTATTTGCTGCTGAGGGCTATACAAAGAATTACAGGGACCTTCACTCAGGAGTGAAACAAACCAATTTAATTTTTAACTTGATCCAGTAGTTGCTTTGTCCCAGTTTTGATTCTTTTGAATCTTTTTGAATATAAAAGCTTTGATATCTGTGGAGCCCTTCAGCTTTCCTTTTTCTCTTTTTAGAGTGCCTCAGAGTTTTAGACTGCCTTGGGATCCCCAGGAACACTGAACAGGTGAAAATGAACACTGGAAACATTTTTTGGTATGTTTGCTCTGATCATTCACACACTGCAAGTAAATTGCAAGTTATATGCAAACTTTTTATTTTGATTCTTTTGATTCTTTTTGAATCTGCCACACTGGCAATGTCCTCTGTTCCCAGTTTCAAGAGAGCAGGCAGAATGTACAGACACAGGTTTCCATATTTTGGAGAGATTAAACTCTGGTTTCATGAACAGTCAGCTGTGGTATGAAGTAGATCAGAGTAATAATCCTCCTAGGAGTAAAGAGAGCAGCAATCTCTACACTTCTGTAGGGTGAACACCTCCCTGGCTCAAATGGGAGACCCAGTTGGAAATTCCTTCAGGCAAAGGTGGGAAGATGTGCTCTAAGCAGGAGTCCAACCATTTAACTCCTGGCAACAAGTCTCCCAACTCTATGAAAAATAACTGTTTTAATTTGATCTAAAACCAATCTTTTATAATTGAAGTGAATTTATTTCAGACCAAAGAAAGACAAATGTGTTCTATGCAAGTGACTCTACAGTAGCTAGAAGGATAGTGACCCTCTGTACTGGCCATTTCTAGAAATGAAACTAAGGAAACAACAGGAGGAAAAACTCCAGAGAGTCATCCTCCAGGGTAAGGCTGTGACACAAGGAGGCTAAGAAATTGTTTCATTGACTGTGCATGATTCATTTGTTAGATGATAACATCACCCAAAAATAGCTGGCAGTGGCTGTGTGGTCACTCTGAGAGCCACACATCTGTCTCCATCTCATTACTCTTTGTTCCACAATGTGTCTGCACATGCACATTCCATCTGCACAGAAACAATCAGCTGAGCCAGGATCACTGTTTCCGTATGCTGTGCCTGTGCTGACCTGCAATCACCACATCTCAGGCAGCAGGAGAGGACCACACATGATTGGCTGAACACTGCACTTTGCTTGACACTGAGTTGTGGCTTAAAGGCCAAGCAACATTTGTTACAGGATTAATTTTAATCAAGATCTAAAATTAACTCCGGGATCTAATGATGCCTCAGTCAACTGCATGCAAAAGTTGTACACTTTAATATAGCCTAAGCCATAGGAAGTCACTATTTAGCAAAAGGAAAGTACAATAAGAATACTGAGAACATCACATACTGAGATCAGAGGATTTGAGTGGCTAAAATACAGATATTACAAGGAACTGTTTGAAAGTTATTTACTCCAGTTTTATCAAGTATATTTAATTTCCATTTTTCACTCCCTAAAGGTGAATGGAGGCAGGGGGGAACAAAGGAGGAACAGTGTCTAGTGTCCTTATGCAAGTTATTTATACTTTTGATTCCCACCAAGCAAGCATCACTGGTGATGGCAGTGTGACAGGAGCTCTTCCTTCCTGTTCTGTAGAGTAGCAAACTAGGCTGACAGAAATCATCTACCTCTGAAAAGCAACGTTTTGGCTAACCTTTTACTATAAGACTTAGAAAATACACATTCTAAAAATTCATTCCTATAGCGTATCTTGTTCCATGCTACCTAAGACTGATGAACACCAGTTGTCCACTATAAGTGATACGCTTTGGGAAATGCAAGTTCATAAAAACTGGCAGTCTAACAAGTGTCCTCATAGTTAAAGGATCTAGAAAATTATTATCCCCATTAAACCATGACCTTTCTTTAATGAAAGCAGGCACTCTTTTAAATGTCCTGGTAGCATGCTTTGCATGAAGATTTTTAACAGTTATCACCCTTGCTCACCAAAAGCAATTCAGGTTTAGTCAAACTGATCAGCTCTTTTCCAGAAAAGTTCACTTACCATCCAGAAAAGAGTTCCAATGGCAAACTCAGAACAGTGCTCTATAGTAGACAGTACACTGAATATTAAACAAATCAGCACCAGGAGAAATATGTAAAAAAAAACAGTGTTTCATGAATTGTCAAGTTGAACTGTAAATCTGTATTTAGTTTTTTGTCTCTTTCATTCACATAACTTTTTTTTCACAAATACTTTGTATTTAATCAGTCAATTTTTCCTAGTCAAATGAGTATCATCATTTTGCATTCATTCAGCTTTCAGAAACATGGAATAAAAATGACAGGAAGGCTGAACACAGTAAATCAATAAGTAAATGTCACATTATCAAATATATTTCTCAGGGAAGGTTGTCATAGTGAATGTTTTACATTTCACTGATTGCTGTACAACTTCAGCAATTCTCGTTCTGGTAGCTTTTACTTGAAAATTACAGGTTGAAAAGCTTACCAGGAAGGGGAAAAACTCTTGTACAACCTAGAGACCGGTAACAAAATTAATTCCTTTGGAGTTCAATCCATGATCTCACCCCAGTGGACACTTTTATCAGTGTTCTAGAAGAAGAGATGTAATGCACCTCACCAAGTCCACAGCCCAGGAGTTTGGTCACTAAGCTTGAGGGCAGAGCCCCTGGTTAGTGGTGCCTGCACAGGCTACAGAACAGATGTACAGGAATCTCATAAAACTTGACAGAAGCAAACCTCAAGTCCTACACAAAGTGTGGGGAAGAAGACTAAAACATGTCCCCCTGACCTCCCTTTCCCAGGCTCAATTCATGTCCCTAATTCCCTGCTCCTGTGCCTGCCTCACTCAGGCATGCCCAAGTAGCGAAGAGGGATGGGGAATGCAGGGTTGTGGTCAGACTACAACACTTTGTCTCTGCCCCTCCACCCTCCTCCTCCTCCTCCTCACACTGCTCCCCTGCTCCATTGTGAGCCCTTCCATGAGCCACAGGCCTTCAGGATAAACCTTCTCCAGGGGCTGCAGGGAATTTCTGCTCTGGAACCTGCAGCACCTCATCCCCTTTCTTCTGCTTCTCTCACCCCGGTGCTCAGAGGTTGTTTCACTCTTGCTTTTCCCTCTCTTCTCACAGCCCACACTGTGCTTTTGACCTTTTCCTAGGAACTTTTCCATCTAACACTGGGGGCTCAGCAGTACATGTATACACAAAGATATAAAAGAGCACACAATACAGAATCCCAGAATCATTTAGCTTGGAAAAGGCCTCATTGAGTAAAACAAATCAATCCAGCATTTCCAGGTCCACCACAAAACCCTAAGAGCCCCATCTACACATTTTCCAAGTACTCCAAGCATGGTGATTCCACCACTTCCTGAGCAGCCTGTTCCATGTATTTACTCACAGATGCACTTCATATGTATATATCTATATATCTAGAGAGACAGAGTTCTCAGAATACAAATATGGGACAAAAAATAACTAGTGCAGAGAATTACTTGGATATGAAAACTCCCAAAATGTGTTTGCCTCAGACGGAGGGTAGGCTGAGCCAATATTCTTTATGCAGCACGTTCAAACCACGACAAGAACCAGGGAAAATGAGACAGCTTTGATATCTGTGGAGCCCTTCAGCTTTCCTTTTTCTCTTTTTAGAGTGCCTCAGAGTTTTAGACTGCCTTGGGATCCCCAGGAACACTGAACAGGTGAAAATGAACACTGGAAACATTTTTTGGTATGTTTGCTCTGATCATTCACACACTGCAAGTAAATTGCAAGTTATATGCAAACACAGGAGAGACAGTTGTTTCTCAGCTACCACACAGACAACAGCTGACCTCTTAAAGCCAAAAACTGGATTTGAAATCACGAAAAACAAAAGGTCCTGCTTCCTTTCATCTGGCTCTGGAAGGACACTGACATTATTTAACCACAAGTGGAGATTTGAGTAAATCAGGGCCACCATAAATAAACAGATATCGTAAGTAGCGTTTAGAGCTCTACATGTACAACTGTCTCTGAATCAAGTTTGAATTTCTTCAATATTTACCTATCCTGTTCCACAATATAAGGGCAAAGGGACCCAGATAACGCATCTTAGTCAAGGGTAAGAGTATCTTTAGCTTGGGATAGATCTTTGTCACACTCTCGTGGTTTATGAGTTCCCACAACACTTCACTCAGCCCTGCTACTCATTTTGCTTCAACATGCACAAGTTGTATTATTCTCCAGTTTTACTCCCATCCCCAAATGTTTATCTCTAAAAACAGTGCTGTGTTATAGGGGGTACCAAGATCTGTCCAAGGCATAACAAAATGGATTTATTGCTTCAATGAGCTGGTGCACTGCCCAAAAGATAAACCAGCAGAGGGAACAGAACACAGCATTCCTGGAGAGTGATGCTCCAAAAATGAAATCAGAGCAAAGCCTCAAGGACAGATAATGAAGCACAAACCAGCCTTTGGCAAATGGAAAAGAACAGGTTGATAAGGGGTTCAATGCATAAGGGTATTGCTAGTCTCCAACTATCAATAGAAGAAGGGTGTAGAAGGGTCTAGGCTTGGAAAACTGCAGAACTTTAGCCTTTTCTTCAGGTGTAAAAGTAAGGTAAGTAGGGTCCTAAGAACCTCTTTTTCTTATACATTTAATATGAGATCAGTACTGAGTACCTCACTTTGTTGGTTGCTGTGCTCCACCAGGGAGTTTCTTTATCCAGACAACTTTTACTTCCAATCAGCAATCCCAGTGATGGGTACATGGAGAAAGACACAAAAAGGTGAACAGACTTATCCATACATCAGGACAGTGTTAAAGGCCCACAGAATTCTCCTGCAGTTCAGACTATTCTTCAGTCAATGGTCAAGGGAACATTTCAACTTGGCTTGTCCCTGAAACCAGCATATCAAACAACTCCAGCAGAGATGTACAAAGAAACAGTCACTTCCTCTGAGTACAGACTCTTAATTTCTTCCAGATCCCTGCCATTTCAATTATATCCCCTCAAAAAACCTTTGTTTTCTTTTACTGCACTCACTAGTAACACATAAAAATCCACAGAGAATTCACATTCTAAATACTTTCTACCAAGACCTTGGGGATGATAGTGTACTTTACCCCTTTTCCACTCTGAGAGAAGCAGAGAGGAAAACCAGTACTGTTACATAGATATTATCACTACATCTTCAACCATATCTCCTTTTAGGCTTCAGAAAAAGCAATTAAAAAGATGTTTACCAGAAAAATTGAATAAAAATTATAGAGAGACAAGCTGTAGGTGCATAAGGATGTAAAAAGGAGAACAATTGGTGCCTCTTTTTTACTAAGGGACCCCCAAACACAGCCTGTGGGTCTTGTAACTTTGAGCTGATTGTTGCTTCTCTCCTGGTTTTATGTATTGAGATTAATTTATTTTTTTTTCTATTGCCAAATCACACACACTAGAACTGTTCCAAGGACCCTTTAAATTCACTTAAATTATGGCAGTATATCCTCTGGCCAGTGAGTGTCACTCCTTCCTAATGAATAGTAAGGGCAGCTCACATGGACTGAGTACAGATTCAGTTCCAGTGGGGACAAAGTCAAAGACCAGCACAGATTAATGAGTGAGCGAGGGCATCTAGAACAACAACAACCACAAAAGAACAAAACAAAACAAACAACACAAAACTCCCAATCAACCAAAAAAAAAGACCCTAAACATTAGGGTCCAATGGGGGACAAACCCTCAAAACAAAAAGAAAGCAAGCTCATTCACCTAGTCAACCAGTAAACCATGAATTTACAGTGAAGACATTGTCCCAGTAATCTCTAATCCCAGCAAAGAGGCACAGAAACAATAGGTGTAGAAAAGAGGACTGCAATTTGTATAGAATTAGAGACAGATACTGCAGATCCTGTTCTGCACAGCACAGCAGCAAATTGTGGTGGAAGGTACTTTGCTGCAAGGAGTTTGTCACTAGAGAAAGATGTGTTTCATTAAACAAAAAAATTCACTTTTTGAGTTCGCCATGGCTGAAAGATGCAGCCCTTACGTGCTTTAGGTTGTAAATCCTAAACCAATCTCAGCAATTTTCCCCTTTTATGTGATGAAAAGACCATACTTATTTTCCAGCCAGGCAATTTATATGGAGATAAAAAGAAGTGTTAAAAGACATTAAAAGTGCTAATAGTTTCCCAGACAGTTGTGCATCAAGGCCCTGTGGACACAGATCTCAGCATGTCCCAGGCCCTCAGGGTTTGATCTGGCCAGATTAAAGTGAGTGCTTATAGGCTGCCTTGTCTTGGAGCAACACATCTCCAGGGAGCAGCTGAGGAGATCTCTAGTACAAGAGCTATGTAATCTTGACAGATTTTAAACAGGATTATCTCCATTTTATTCTCTCCATGAGTAAAGGGAAGTAAAAAGAAAATTGTTCAGCTAGCACATACAGCATTACCTATTACTCAGAAGATCCAGAACACAGAAACAAATATGCTTTCCTAGTGTGTACAAGTACAGTAAAAAGCTATCTGTTCAGTACTACAAAACAACCAATACTCTCAGTTCTACTGCTCAGAAATGCACTTAATGTGATAATCTTCTGCTGGCTTCCCCCAGGCTCTCTGACAGTCTTTACCATCCAATTTTGAGTTATAGAAGATAATGCACAAGGTGCTTAGAACCAAGACCTTCCCAATACCAAGAGCTCCTTTTCTGATATCAACTCCCAGAAATGCTGGAAACCTCCTACTCTAGTGGTGCTTTACATTTCAAACAAGTCTTCCTTTTCCTATGTAATCCCAAACAGATGTGAGACACACTAATAACCCTGCTGGGGGCAGGCTGTCACCTCCATGGGGACACAGAAAGCTGCTGAAGTGAGGGGGAGTGGAAGAACATAATTACTACTCTGCACAACCATCATGGAAGTAGATTTGCCTATCCTTTACTGGAATTGCTGAGAAACTGAATATTAGACAGATGAGGGAAAGTTCCTGGTATTCTCAGCCTGAGTCAGATAGACTTGAGGAGGTAAAAATAACAAAAGTGTGTCAAGGTAGATACAAAACCAAATACAAGCCCAAAATGGTTCTCATCCAGGCAGTGATCTCACAGTCCATGATCACCCATGCCAGGCAGCAGCTCATGGATGGACGCACCCTCAGGGTGAAAGAAGCTGGGACTGTTTTCCTCTTGGATTTGTATGTCTGGAAGGGGAGGCAGGACAGGAGTGGAGCCGAGAGCCTTGAGGCGCCATTTAGAAGCCCTGGTTTACACGGCAGCCCCACAGCCAAGGTTTAGCCACAGCTGCTGATCTCCCTGTGTGCACTTGCAACAGTTTATGCTGAGTGCTCACCACAGGCTGTTGGAAAGAAGCCACAGGTGGAGTTTGGTGGGTAGGTGGTATCTGAGTCATGGCAAAAGTGCTGCACTCAAGTAGTGGAAACAAACATCAAGTTTGCACCCTCCCTGCACACCAAGTAAATCCACTCCCAGAGAAACCAACAATCCTTTTGCAAATTTTCTCTAGCACAGTGGAGCAGTATCTGTTACTGTCACTGTCACTGGGCCACACACCACAATGCAGGTTAGCTTTGACAAGTCCACCCTTAAAGATAAACAGCTCAATTAATTGCCAGCTGATCTGCAGAATCCAAAAAGCTACAGCTCTCTTGCCTCTCAGGCAATCAGAAAAGCTCCTCATGGACTGCTCCTAACAGCCTCTGGAATGCCAAACACAGCTCTAACCAATGACCTTTCTAAACACACTGGAGGAAAAAAAACTTGGTTGAGCACCAAATTCCCTGTAAACAGCTGGATGCATGGTGCCACATGCAAGCCTTCAGCAAAGTTCCTCACTGAATACCTCTGGGTTTGTCTCAAGGTCTCACTGCAGTCCCTCTCACTGAGGGACCTCTAAAGGCAAAGTCTACCAGTCTCATCTGCAAGTACAAAACTGATCCTGTGTCGCTGTATTGGGAACGGCAAGAAGAATGACACAGACTCTCTTAGGAGTTGAACAGGAGAGTTTCTCCCTGATTTATTGCCGCCAATCTTTTTTATAGACCGATATGTGAAAGCACAGAAAAGTAAAACTTTATTGGTTAGTGAACTAACACATCACCATCATTGGTCAGTGGGGTACACCACCCCTCAACCTTCTCTTGCAAGAAAACAAAGAACTGACAAACAGCACCTACAAGGCTGTCTTCTATCTGAGTATTGTTTTAGTTCTTCCTTATGATTTCCCAGGCCACTTTCTCAGGCGAGACTGAGAAAGTTATGCGGCCTGCTATTCCACAGGCACTGTGCTCCCTGCTTCACAGTTAGCATCCATAATCCTGGGAGATTTAGGTCTCCCTAAATATTTCTGTTTATATTTTTGGGATACCTACAGGTGAGGCAAGTGGATGGATGTGTGTTTCATATTGCTGATTTAGGGTGAAGCTATTTAAAGCTTGTCATATAGCAATTCCCCCTTCCCCACTGTTGGAGGTTTTTTCACAAATGGGACAGGACTGCCGGGTGACGTGTCACAAGCTTTTATTTCAGGCACCAGTCTCAGCTACAGATGCAGGAGATGGCACAAACCTACATCTGCCACAAGCAGCACAAGATCTCTTTGTTACAGAACATTTTATAACTTTTTCAGCCAATAGCATATTGCTAAAGCTTACAGAAAATTGTTCTATCCAATCACTAGAAACACATGTACACCTTCTTCAAACAATGTTTGCTTTCTATTAACAATAGACAATACTCTATTATTAAGCTTAAAACTTTCTGCTATCATGGTAAGCATATTTTTCTGCAGTCTTAGGGTCTATCTTGGCCAAGCCTAAAAACTCAACTATTGTTTCATGTCGTTGCATATCGTATTATTGTATCTTTACTTTCAGGCCTTGAAGCTTCAGCTAGCTCTAAGTTCTCTGCTTTTTCTTTTCTGAGGCTTATTTTCACAGCTTCCGAAAGTCTTCTTACCTTTACTGTTATGCTTGAATGTTGCCCCTGTAACCAATACTCTCTCCTGCAAAGGACACTTCTCTGTGCTGTAAGGGTGAGAAAACAGGGTGTGATTGTTTACTTGCTTGCAGGGAGTTATTTATATCCACAGAAAACAGCTCCTAAAGGGAAGAAGTTAATATGGCAGAGATATAAATAATTACCTGCTAGTACCAACTAGTAGTGTTGGTCTTCTCTTTCCTATCCTAAAGGAACTGAGGTTCCCCTTCCTAGTACTTTGTTCTCTTTCATTCTTTCTGTGATTCTTGAGGATGTTGAACAATTTGAGCTGTTACTTCTTCAAATACTTTTTTCTTTTTCTGCCATAGAGCTACTAAATATAGTGAAGTATTTCCTCTCAAAACACCTGGCATTCTTTCCCTTCAACATTTTTTTTTCTGAAAATGGAAATTTATTCCAAATCACCTATTTGCAGACACTTCCTCATTCTCTCTTTGAGCAGAAAAAAAATATTTTACTTATCAGAGGAAAGAGGAGTATCTGAGAACCTCCCCTTTGGTTTCAGATTCTCATGTAATACCATTCACACAGAAGAAGTGTCATGCTTTCTCAAGAACCATATTGTTAATCTAAGCTAAATTTTAGTATTTCTTGACTTCTCAGTTCCTCAAGCCTCAGGTATACACAAAAACACAATTACTTTCTCATCAATGCTTTTAGACTATCATCCTTAAATTCATCCCGTGTCTTAACCAGATTAAAGAGGCAGTCCTGTTAAAGGCAAATTCATGCTTCTTTATGTCCTGGTCCTCTTAAACATTACTTCGTTTTGGAGAGAAGCTGGTGGGACCAGAAACATGTTTCTCTTGCTGCTGTAGCCAGGGACAAGTTCTGTTTAATAGATTTATTTAGCATGAGCACACTTCACTGTAGCCTATGAACACTGGGAACAAGGAAGTTAACACTGAGAGCAAAATGATCTCAAGCATATTCTCCAGAGTGAAACTTTTCAAGGTCATGCTGTAAGAAACTTAATTTCCATAGAAGACAAGCCTAATGGAAGTTCTTAAAGGAGGAGTAGTCATAATTCCTCCCTGTCATGGGGTGACTTTACCTTTAAGATAGTTTTGAGAGCTAAGGAAGTGAAGCTGCTGGTCACTGATGGGAGTCTTTTCTCCTGACCAATTATCAGTCATTTCTAAGAACTGACAGCAGTTTTGACCATTAGAAAGTTAAGTCAACCTGTGAACACCTCCTTAAGATGTAAAGTCAGAGCACTCTTGTTCTCTTTGTTTCCTGGCTGTGAAAGGTAACCGAGCTCCGGCCTGCTCCTGTCCCCTGCCCAGGCCATGCGGGCCGGGCGGGGGCTGGGCTGGGCCCAGCGGCTCCCAGCCGGGAGATGGGGCCTGCGGGGCTTGCCCCAGGCTCAGGCCGGTCCCTGGCTCACCTGCAGGTTTTGCTGTGACTGAATTCACCAGAGACTGCTGAGTAAAGAAAGGAAAAAAAAGCTCTTGACCTGCTGTGGGCTGAGACAGTGACCACACTCTCTAGAGCAGCCATGAAGAATCTTCCATCGCAGACAGCTCCAGCTGCTGCTCTGGCAGAGATCACAGAACCATCTACAAAGCCTGGGCAAGATTTTAACTCTTTCATTATCCAGATGAGACTTGCAGATTAATCCTTTTATCCAGAGAGAGAAAAAGAGAGTAATCAACATGTAAAGAGACTTTATAAATTATCAGAGACAGTAAAGAAAAGAATTAAGTTTCAGAAAAGGTAGAAAATAAGGAGATGCTTTATAAGCTGAAATATTTTTCTGTTAAAGCTATGGAGATGGACAATAAGGTCTTGAAAAAACTCCTTTAATTCATGACAGAGTATATAGGGAGGAATAGAGGGTTCAAAGTGTGGATTTTGAGTAAAAAGTAGAGTAATTGTGATACAGTGAAGTGCCGGAACAGAGTGAAGCAAAAATTTGAAGCCTTGGGGGGCAATGAGAAAACTGTTTTCCAGTGAAGCTCACAAAGACAGATTAAGACTTTTGCCTTTGCATAACTCATCCTTAAAATAACATCCCTAGACTCATGGCCCATACACACCTCAGAGTGATGTGAAATGGGAGGAGTGAATTCTGATGACAAGAGTTCTGGGCAGCTGGCGTCAGAAAAATAGAAATCTATAACAGAAATAGCTTTCTTGTAGAAAACTACATAGATTAGTAGAAGAAAACTTCTGTTTCTCTACAAAGACTGATGAAAAGACTCTAGCAGGAATTGGGACTGTTTTAAACACCAAAGTTCCAAAGTTTTTTGTCTCTATGTTGTCATGTGAACAGAGGAATGGTGGGTAGTGGGAGATAAAAAGGGTTTTCTGGAAGTTTATTCTGGTGTTCTTATTCTTGTAGTTTGTTAATAAACTTTCTTTATTCTTTTTTAAGTTTTAAGCCTGTTTTGCCCTTGCTCTAATCCATATCTCACAGCAAGAAATAAGTAATTTTTTTAGTTACTGTTTTAAAACCACAACACTCCCTTTAAGTTTTGCAGCAAATAATTCCATTTCTAGCAAAAACTGTGCATATGGGGCTTTGCGTTTCTCTCTTGCAGTTAAGTGTACTTGAAGTGCTGATATATGATATGCTTGTGGGAATGCTATCTCTTGGACAACAAAAAAGGGGTGGGTGGGGAAGGAACAAACTTGTAAATTCACCGACAGAAACATACTCCTTGTCAACCAAGCACAAAACAGTAGCTTTGTGGCCTTCTGGGCTTTACCAAACTTTGTTGACTCTGCAGTTTTGTTTAGAGGAAAAAACACTTTTAGAAAAAGATGAGCTCTATAATGAAAGCAAACCTACTTTTTTTTTTTATGGAGAAGCTAGTGGAACCTATGCTCTGTAGTATTGAGAGGCCTGAGCCGTGGGCTGCTGATGATTTTAGCACAGCCAGCTGTGTCCTGTTCCTTCCTCAAAACTGAGCTTCTGTGCCTCTCTTCACTCTGTGAAAGCCCTCTAGGTAGATAACTACAAATGGCTTCTACATGTCTCCAGTTGAAAGTACATGGAAACCCTGCCTTTCAGATTCCTTAAATAATCCTTTATTCTATCTGCTAGTTTCTCCAGAAGATTGGAGCAACCTAGTTTATTGGAAGGTGTCCCTGCCCATGGCAGGGGGTGGAACTCAATGATCTGTAAGGTCTCTTCCAACCCAAACTGTTCCACGAGTGTAAGATAAGAAGCCAAAATGTTCTGGCCTATGATCAAAATGGGGGAAGAAATGCAGTTGCTTCAGCTGGACTTAAAAGAAAAATGGACTGAATTGAGGCTAATACGTACAAGTAAATCTATGTGCAGCTACACCCATGGAGCTTCAGCTTTTTTCTGGATGACAGACTAGAAAGTTGTCTAAAGGAGACCAAAAGCCTTAAGTCAGCCTGTTGTTAGGGACAATAAATGAGTTTAGCAGAAAGTTCTTTGAGGGACTCCAGCAGCATGGGCTGCTTTCTATTTTAACTGGTCATTTTGTGGCAGGAAAACTAAGAAAAGCATTTTTCTTTTTCATACTCTAAAAGTGCATGTTCTCATTCTTGAGTGAATGAAGCACTTTCTTCTATATGGGACTCTACTGTCTGATGTTGACTAGCCATGTGCTTCTGTAAAACATTCCTGCTGGTCTGAATAAAACTTCACTCCTGGTCCTTACATAATTTTGTTATCCAAAGGAGTTTCTAAGTCAGGAAGAGAAGGTTTGTCCATGTGCCTTTGTTGGCAAGTTTTGATGTCCCTCAGTTCTCTCATAAAACTATTTCCAGGCTCCTGAGGTTTGATGTGTCTTTGAAAGGTCTTGTGCTTATCTATATGTGATCGTACACAAATTAGAGTTGGTTGAAAATTTTGGTAAAAGGACAATTTTTCTGCTGAAAACACCAATCTGTTAAAATTAGAAATAGTCCTGGAATGTGTTGGTTTCAGCAGAAGTGGGGAAGGAGACCAGACAGGTTTTAATGGAAACCTGCCTAGCTTTGGACTCTGCTAACAGGGAGCATGCCTAGAAGAGAATTTGGCCATATCTGATTTTCTTTTTTCTACCCCAGAATTAAACATTTTCAGAACTTTGATGCCCTCAACCAAAGAAAAATTCCACCTATCCCATGGATATACTGAGGATATCTTTTTTCAGCTGTCTCTTCTGGGCTGCACACAGAAATGCCCAATAGCCCTATCACACATAACATGAAGTTGTCCTCCTGGGTCCTATCAGAAATAACAAGTCAATATTTCTAGAACACCAATTGTATTTTAATTTAAAATTTCAGTTACAAATAGACTCACCTTCATATACAGAATTCATCACAAATAGAACTGAATCAACAGCTAAAACCAATGCTGTTCAAACCACAGCATGAGCCACACAGCCTACAAAAAAATCTCCCACTTGAAACCAACTTTTTGGATCTAGTGACCCAAGCTGTTGTATGTTATTTATAAAACATTCACAGCTCCCGTTAGTAAGGAGCACTTCACATTTCCAAACATTTGACAGCCTAACTTAATTGCTATTCTTTGAAGAGCACTAAGATCTGAATTTTACTTTTTCTAGGAGTTTATCTGTCAGTACTTCAGAACTGACAATTTTCATTCATGCACCCCTTAAAATCCCCTGCAGCACTGATCTCACTGAAACCTTTTATTCAATGCCCTGCTTTTCCTGGGATTTAAGCTCCTTCATTCCATTGAGTGCCTATATCTTCAACTCACATCTGTGCTTCTGTGTTTCTCTTGTTTTTGTCTCTGTATATCTTGCAATCTTCCATTCTGATTCTATAGCTAAGAATTTCTAGAAGAGACATAATCAGTTCTTTAAACAGTGAAAAAAACAGTCCATCATCATGACATCAATGTTGAGGATTCTGATATTTTTATCACCAACCTTGACTGTAACACAAAAGTCAGTAGGTTTTGGCATGTGATTTAGGACATGCCTCCAAGGGAACAGAAAATTCCAACCACCATTCAAAATGCAAAGAAACATTATTTAATGTGAGTACTATGAGTTCCCTCATTAAATAATGTTTCTTGGGCTCAGTAACAGAAAAAGGAAAGAACAAATGCATATAATGATGCTGTGCGAATACATCCACTAAGTTAATGCCAACTTAATCATCAGAGAGACATGTGAAACACTTTTCTTCTTGAATTTACTACCATGTGGAGTCCACAAGTCAATGAGCAATTGTAACATTAACACCAGGGAATAACTTTTTATTTTGCTGGTTTCTGTAAGAACAGGAGTTTTTTCCACAAAATCATAACCAAATTCCTTCAATAGCACCATAGCAATGTCAGGCTACAGTATTTGTTTTCAAATTGAAACAATATTAGCCTGTGGAGACAGATGTTAATGTATATTAATTACTCAGATTATTACAAAATTGAGCTTCTGGAATAAGATGTATTGAATTTCTTACAGAAATAATGGAGAAAATTATCAATAATTCAACAAATGAAAATAAAACTTACTCATGCTGTGGCTTTGTGCCCTGTGGTTAGGTGACTGTACCTAACACAAAGTACTCCCAGATCCAAGTTCTTCCTTAGGAGCTTTCCTAACATTTCTCTCCTGAAAAGACTCCTTGGTGCTAAACAATCTAAAGGACCTCCAAGTGAAATGTTTTCATCTTGGGGATATTAATTTCTCTCAACAAATGTCTGTTTTAACCAAATGAGAAGAAGCACAATATCTCTGACATGTCACATCCCCTGTCCATGTTAGCTGGAAATCACCAACTGGTAAGGCCCTTTCACACAGACATGCTCAGAGAGTGTGGTTGCAGAAACCTCATTTTCTTAGGAAGAGAGATTAAAATTTAATAACTACCCCCATATATTTTCAGAACAGCCAAGTCCTGGAACTTTACAGAACCCTAATGACAATTTTCTTTAATATCAGTGTGCCTTCATTAGCAACTTCAGCCATCCCACCATCTCATCCAGGTGAACGTCCAACCGTAAGCAGTAAGAGGAACATCCCACTTCAATGAACAAAGAGCTCTTGAGTTTCTTCCCTTCAATACTGCTCATTTTTTGGTACCTGAAATTTGTCATCAGAGACATCTGCTTAGTAACTCTCAGTAGTACACAGATGAAAAGTAGCCACTGTAGTTCTAAATTGAAAACTTTGTCAGTGACATTTCTATATAAAATTCCAAATAATGTTATGCTGGCAAGAAACAACCATAATAATAATAATAATAATAATAATAATAATAATAATAATAATAATAATAATAATAATAATAATAATAATAATAAGCTTTACTCTTATAAAGCACACCATGTCCAGAACTAAGCTGTGACATCAAGGTCAAAGCCAGAATCTCAAAAGCAGTCATGTGCTTATAATTACTCTGAACTTTAGTTGTTGCTTGTGTTGGTCATGTTACAATCACATCATTGGAAAAAGCAAAATATCTGCTTGCATTCTAGAGATAATTGTGGAAAGGACAGAAACAGGAATTTTACAGTCCCTTTGAGATAAATAGTTATAAATAATGGGTTATACGCTCCATTTCCAGATAAAAACAGGAGCTGGAGAACACTGTGCTAACTTACTTCAGTTCGCTGAAGAGCTGCTACACTCAGAGAATCAAAATATATGCAGACAAGTGCCCCATTAAAAAGAACCACTAGATCCTTACATTTTTTGCCTTTTACAGCTCTCTACATCAGCAACAGTTGTACACCAAATAAAAATGGAATATCAGCCAGAATGGTGGCTCTGATTTTCTGCAATTTCATTAATGGAACACAATTAGCATTTCTTACACGGAGCTGATGAAAGTAAAAAAACCTGAGAAAGCAAAGTCTGGGGAGGAACAATAATAGGAAAAAACTGCAACTTTTAATTTGTCCAAATAATTTGAATTCACATGTTTATGTATTACTCACAGTGACACAGACATTGGCGCACAGAATCTTTTCTAAAGGAAAAAATCCTCTGCTGGCTAGCTCCCCCCCTTTTATAAACATATTTTTTATCTTTTGTACTTTCCTCCCAAAGTTTTAAGTCTGTGATGTTATTGATGTTGTTCATATTTTTGCAAGGATCATGCACTTTTAATTATTCAGCAGTAATTGTTCACTTGAGTTATTTTGAGCAAGCTGCCAGGAACAGGTACATGTGCACGTGCATGCACACGTGCTTCTCTTTGAGGGAGCTGTGGGAGTCAGTCTGGAGGAGGAGAGGGGTAACAAAGTAAAGCTAGGGCATATTTTCATATGAAACTGAGCCCACACTGCAGATCTCTGGTGGGAAAAAAAAAAAAAAGAAAAAAAGAAAACTTTGCCTCATTCCATTCCAGTCTTGGCCAACAGTGTTAGCACTAGTTGCAGCCCCATTAGACCATTTGCTGACATGCTGCAACTCCTTAAGGTCCCAAAAGTTTCTCATTTCCTGTTGATCTAGATTCCTGCCACTACAGGGAGCTGATGAAACATAGGAGGACTCCAGCAAGTGCCAGAAGCAACACGAATTGTGCAGCAGAAATGTGTGTCCAGAAGAGAAGGGAAGGTGACACAGGGGACCCAAAACCTTTTGGCACTGGTAAACCAGTATGCCAGTTCTTGGGAAACCATACTCTAGGGAAGATGTTTTCCTTATCTGTACCACACAATTCCCAGAGACAAGCAGCATCCCATAGGAATAATTCAGAACCACAACCATTACCCTCTCTGAATCACCATTTGGAGGAGTTGTTTCCCAGAAATCTCAAGGCAGTTTATGTCTACCCAAACTCTGCATTTATGAAATGTTTTGCAGTCAAACCAGGTGGTCTGCAGTACTTGCCAGATGATTTGCAATGTTACTTTGCAATTATTGTGCATAATTTCACATGAAGTTTAACAAGTGATTTTGATCCACTGAGAAAACAACAGTGGGACAGTGTTTCAAGGTGCTTAATGTGCAGTACTAACCCATCTGAAGACCATCCACTCTTTTTCCACTGGGGTAGGTTTCTGCTGGTGTCAAAAATTGAACTGGTTATCCAAGTGTAACTTCAAGTTTAACTATCCAAGGACACCTACAGCTGGCAGGAGCAAGCTGAGTGCTGGAGGTGCACAAGGGGAGCAGAACTGGTGCTGGCTTGTTAGCAGTGAGCTACCTGGTGGATCAACTCACATCATCCCATAGGAGATTATGGGATACAAATACTGGTCTAACTTTTGAACAAGAGCAAGGTCTAACAACTCATTTATCAAGTGGCCAAACCAACACAAAGTGACCTGCAACAGCTCAAGTTCTCACTTAAGCTTTTGCAGTGTTACACAGCAAGAAAATGGCAGGCCTGAGAACATAATTAAGAGTCCCTATCCTGGGCCTCCCTCTTGCCTTGGACTTGCCTCCATTCCCAGCCAGCCTGCGGTCTCTCCAGTGTCTGAGAGCAGCCACTCCAGCTGTGCTGATTCCAGGGGTGATGTGTAAGAGCTAGATTGGGACCAACATCTCCTTTTGTATCTCCCCACAGCCATCACTGCTTCTTCTTCACTATTGACTTGGACAAGATTCAAATTAGTTGCCTATGGGTGAAAGGTTCCTTGTCCCATCATGAATTCTACACTCCTGCTTTTCTCTAGTTCCCAGCTGTCATGTCCTACCCTCTTCCTCCAAGTGGCTCTCTGAGCTTCTTGACCATTTTCAGCTGTCCCCTTTGTGCTGTGTATCCAGCTTTCTGATCTCCACAACCTGTTTTTCTTCTTTCCTTTATGCCTCCTGCTTAAATCAGATTCTCTTTGTTCTTGAACTACACTGCTCTTGTATTGCTTTTCTCCATTTCAGCATCACTGGCACCAGTCTCAGCTTCCACCACAAACCAACCTGGACTTCAGTGTCTCAATCCCAAGTTCTCCTCTCTCCTTCTTTCACCATATTCACTGTTTGCCTGTTGTCATGCTCCCTCACTTCTCAGTCCAAGAGAACTCAGGTCCCCCCTAAGCTGCTGGCTTTTTTAGCTGAAAAATTAATCCAACCAGGCAACAGCAGATGAAAAGACAAAAACTAGCAGTCCCTGCATGAGAAATGGAAAAGACAGGAAAAGGGGGTTGGACTGCAGTGAGCAGGGTGTAACTAAGGGGGAAAATACTATGGATCCGGGACACACTCAGGGGTTTCCTGCCTGCAACCCACACTGCGACATCGCCTCGGGCTGACACCAGGTGGCCTCTGTGGCTCACATAATAGTGACAAATGATAGCCAGCCAGGTGGACACAGCATTCCAGCCTACAGTGGAGCCATTCCAGTAGTCACTATATGGATGTAGGCTTCAGAAATATATCAATCACATAAGTGAGACTCCACCTGCAATTAAATTATTTAAATGTGTAGGTTTGCCGAGTAACCTCACTGCCATAAGTAACTCATCAGCAATACAGGTTGTATCTTTCTTTCAAAAGGCAAAACATGAGAGTTATACCCTAATACGTGACATTTGGATGTGATTTAAGCAAGCGCATAGCTGAGTTTAGAAATTAACCCAAGCCAGGCACATGCTGCTTTTTCTGGACTGAGGACCACACAGCAAATAGCTGGGCTCTAACATAGATGATCTCCAACAGCCCAAGGCTCTTACATAGCCACAGGAATTGCTTGGTTAGGTTGTCAGTTCATGGAGAAGCTGCTTCTCAAGCCCTCAGCTCTTGCTAAGTGAGATTCTCTGTTCTGTTGGGCATTTTAGAAGTGAAATATTTCACAGTCCTAAACTGGAAAACTATCCAAGTGAGAAGGTTTCCAAGACCAGCATTGATTCTCAAGTAAACTCCCTCGCCCCTTCACTCACTTTGTTTTGAAACCCTAATTTCAACCTCCACTAAAACTCCAATAACTCCACTAAAATAATACAAATTCTAGATTTAATTAGGCAAAAATAATTCTCTTTTCTAACACAATTATAAAGTTCCATAAGATCCTTGAACTTATTCCCTTAAAAGAAACTTTCTACAAGTGTTATTGGTGATTATTTGGTAATTTTAGGAAGAGACAAGGTCACCTCCCGGAGCACCTGCTGTTCCCTCACCTTGTATGGTTTTGGAAAGTCAGGTTCTTTCTAGCAGAACTGACTCCAGGAGGAGTCAGGACTGGAGAAGAGACTCCAGTCTCTCTTGGACAGAAAGCTCCCCCAAGTTTGTACATGAGTTGTGTGATCTTTGTGGCAGGGGAAGGACAGAAGGGACAGAGAACATCCAGCTCCTCCAGGCTACACAAATACCAGCCATTTCCTTGAAAGTTTGGATTTATTAGGAAAATAATCATAATCATCAGCATCAGAGCAGCTGCACTTAAGTTACCTCCAAACCCACAGATAAAACATGGGAAGCTTTTTAGAAATAAATTACAGGTTGTTCTAATTATAAAATTAAGTGTATTTTAGATTAGTAGCATATTTTTTTAACAATGTTTCACTGTAATGATATATAATCTTATAAGGCATGTTCTTTCCAAAACAGAAACTTGTTATTTAAATGAATACATCATGAAGTTACTGGGATAATTATTAGCAAAAATATTCTTGAGACAAAATGCTTGCCAAGAGCTGCAAGCTGTTCAAATGTTTCCTTTCTAGCAGCCGCAAAGACAAATAACTTTTAAGAGCACTCAATTTATGTATTCTTTCATGTAAGTTAGGAATCCTTAGAAAAACTGTTGCTGTTGGTATTACCAATATTTCCTCAAATTTTATAATACTGAAGGAGTGTACAGATTTTTAATTTTATCTTAATGCTCATTTCAGAATAAAAAAGTGCACATAAAGGTCCTTTGGTGGGGATAAAAGCAACACAGATGATGAAACAAATGCATTTTAGCAAGATTAATAGTCTCCAATAGGCTTAAATCATGACTATTCATATATTTAAATCTACACAAATCACATCTGTTTAGTCCTTAGGAATAAAGCATGCTATAAGCATAGTCCTTGAAAGAGGCCCTATCTTTTTGCTTGGAGAAATTTTATGAATCAAAAAATCCTTTCAAAAATAAGTATATGATGTTGGGGGGGAAGGAAGCAAGTATTAATGAGACTATCTATTTTATGCTAAATAGAAGCATTAGGGTTCATTCCTAGAATTACCATGTATTTCTCTGGGCAGTTCCTTACTGCAGCCACTGATAATGGGTTTATTCCTAAAATGCAGTCAGGTCATAGTTTATCTCAAACAAACAGAGTAATTCCAACACTCTTCATTTCTTTAGGAAATATGCTAATTTTATAATAAAAGTAAGGACTTCTGGCTCAGCTGGCCAGTAAAACTTGCTCTGGTCTCAGTGAGAGAAAAACTGGACCTTTTCTACAGCTAAGATGACAAATTATCTTTCTGTTATGCAGCATTCAGAACAGTAATTGAGGTCTTGCTAAGCTTGACAGATACCATAAGCAGCTCAAAGGAAACAGTAACAGCTGGATTAATACATTAACCACTGCTTTACCAGGGTAAATGGAAGCCTTAATTGCCTCCTTGCATGTAATGAAAAACATTTTACTAAGTTTGTACTCATTTCACATTGATGGCTATAAATCAATTAAAATTAGCAATGTTATATGTTAATCTAACAAATGACTTGTTTTGGCTCTTTACACAAGCAAAACAAATTTACAAGAGCAAATTGCATCTGATCACAGCAGGACATCTGGTAAAAACTACAGTGTCTGAAGCTGGAACAGTGTAAAGCAGATCAATCAGCAATCAGAAATGCCAGGAGCATGGAGGACTTGCCCTCAGAAATACCAAATATACATGTACATCCTTGAAAACAAAGATCATTTGGAGAACAAAAAGGCTTCTTTGGGAACTATAGTGGATATAGTGGGTGATTCTTTGAGGAACTGGCTTTTCCATTGCCTTCAGGAGATAACTTATGGAACAGGTTTTGAGTCCAGGAGCTCAGGTACTGATTCCAGGCTGATTCAGTGGGCAGTTTCAGATTTTTCTTACACCAAAGATCATGTGAAAATGTAGGTACTTACATAGCAAAATGATAGATAAAACACTTCCACCCACTGGCCCTCTCCAGGAAGTTGTAGACCTGTCCCTGTGTGCTGGTTTTGGTCAGATACTGGCTCTGGAAGCACTTCGTGGTTCGGGCCCTGCCAGCTCCACTGTCTGAGCAGGCTGCAGGCTTTGTGCCTTCCCCAGAGCTCTGGGGAATCCTGGATCCTTTATCCATGGGGGGGTCTGGATTCAGTGCCACAGGAGAATACTGCATGGTGCTGAGGTTCTCCCTGACTTCCAACAATGCTGCAGATTTGCTATTTCCACTCAGAGTGCTCAGCTGCAGAGTGGAGCCTTGATCCTCCCCATGGTGGTTACACACTGGGTACGCAGCAGTTTCTCCACCACCATAGGACATCCCACAACAACACACAGGTATTGCTGCCTCAGATCAATATTAAAATCATGAAGGAGGGATTAGATGTCTTCCCTGCATAGGGTTCTCCAGCAGCTGATAAGATGACTTCGTGCTCCTATCATGGAGCTTCTCTGTGACACAAGTGTGAGCTGCCAGCCTGTCACCTGTTGTCACTTACAGCCTCTGAAATTATATCAGAAAAAACTATGAGACAGTGACACCAGAAGGAACAGGAGTCTGGGAAAAGAAAGAGATTGAGACTTCTGGAGGAAGGAAAGAAAATTAAGTTTCAAAATTACACTTTTAAGAAGGAAGCCTAGAACTATTTAAATGGTGCAACACTTGTGCAGCAGCAGAGACTTGAGAGCTGATCCTACCAGATTACTTTAAACTGAGCAGTTCTTGAAGTGCCCTGATTAGAGATGAAGTGTTTCCCAAAACACACCTGAATGAGGCTTTGAACTTCAACACCTACACTTCAGGAGAACTTATCTAGAACATTACAGGAAGATTTTAAGACTTAAATAAATTACTTCAGTTACCTCACGGGACCCGATCTTGCAGTCCACAGTACTGTGGAACAATTTTTCTCAGGTATAAAAAGGAGGATGCTATTAATGATAACTGATACTGGGAGGTTAATATTGCTACAAGGGAAAAGATCAAAAATTCCTGGCCTGAACCTCAATTTTCTACAAGGCCTTCTATGTTTGCAGCTAATTTTGCTACTCTCAAATAAGTACCTAGACAAAACAGAAAAGACAATAGGATTGTTCTAGATCAATACATATTTCATGGAGCAGAATTAAATTGTTGCTAATATAGAGCAGCAATTTCTTAGCAGCAATATTAAGAGTTTTGTAAGACTAAGAGTGGATGTCTTTTTTTCTACTGCCTTATTTCTTACATATCACATTCAGTAACTTTAGCCTCAGCAGAATATTTTAGAGAGACCATTTCAGCCTTCATCCCCTGCTTTCTAAAATTAAGCCTATTTTTGCTGTTGCTTAAAGCTCCTCATGTGTAGTGAATGAACTTCTATTGCAGTACATTGAACAAAGTCCTCCAAGTTATTTCACAAAATATTTATATATATACATTTTAACATGACTTTTTACACTGAACTCATTTCTTAACACTCATCATGGAAAGGTCTTGAAAGACCCCCGAGCTATTCACCAGTCTTCACAGAAGTAATTGTGAACGCTGTTTATTTCTAGCTTTAGCACACCTTTTATAGGGTTCTACAGGGTCTGCGGACAGAGCAAGCTACTATTGGCTAACACACACACTTTACATTTTTTCTCCTACACACAAGAATATTGTTTTGCTTTACTCTCTCTTCTGCAGGCAAGTTTCAAGGATTTTAGCCCTTAATATCATGACTTATTTCAAAGGCTGGTTTGTGCATACAGGCCTTTACTAATATATAAAATATATCAACAATTCCCCCTTTCTCTTTTTGCACAAACCAGGCTTTGGATAAGATAACACACAGCTTAGACTGTCATCTCAATTAACATTATAAGTAAAGTCCGTCCCCCTTCTAGCACAAGAGACCTCAACCATCCGGTGATGCCCCAGCTGGCGAACCAACTTCCAATGGGGTCACTATCTTCTTTCAGGGCATGTAACCCATCCTGTAGCTGTTGCAGTTGCTTATGGATGGAAGCTGAATGATCAGTAAGATCCAAGCAGCACATGCTTTCAAACTCCTCACAACCATGTCCTTGTGCTAAAAGCAAAAAGTCAATTGCAGCTCGATTTCATAATACTGCATGACATACACTACTCGCATCGGCTGAAAGCTCACTTAACATTGTGGATATTAAATTTAATTCTTTCTTAGTCTAGCAAGCAAGCCTTTTTAGAGTGGCTAGGCTTTAATTCATTCAGGCTTTGCTTTGACTGTTTGATGTTTTTCATTTTGCTAGCTACTTCAGCAATTGATGTAGGCTTGGGTGGAACAAAGTTAAGCTTCCCAAGATAACAGGGTCTTCTGTGGACTAGCAGGAATCTAATTCCATGCTCTATCTCCACAGATTAGGAATATGGAACTAGGTAATCACTTTGGTAATTGTCCTATGAGATTGCACCACAAATAAAGGCTTTACTTTTAATGGTAGTAACGAGATCAGCTATAGGGTTGACTGCAGCTCAGTGCTACATTACTTTGTTAGAATGACTTTTTGTCGGGGGTTCAGACATTATCCATCCACCTGAGGTATTGGTGGAACTTAACAAATCTAATTCTTCTGAGGGTTGTAACATTGAGAACTTTGGTAATTTTTGCTTGCCAACAGGCTTCAAGTTGTCTTAATGTGAAGCCAACAGTGCGACTGCACTCTTGCAACATTGCCAATTGATTCAGTTGAGTCTCATTACTAATTAAACCTTTAAATGCTGGAGGATCCAATTCAGGGACTCCTATGAGACAGGTGCGAAAGGATCTCCAGGGGTGGCTAGGCTCAAACACATTGACCTTTGGCCAGTTCAATGTACCAGAGTGACCCATATGTTCTGTCGCCTTTGGATGTTGGTTAGCAGACAGTTGGTCATGACTATAAACATCACAATTACCATAAGCAGTTTGTTCCATGTAAATGACACCATACTTACAAAATCACAGCTAAAACTTCAATCGTTAAATGAACTTTCAAAGATGCTTACGCTACCTCTTGAAGGGGGAATACTTATACTTTATACTAACATAACAATTACTACACAGGCTAAATTCTTTATCTTAAACTATTATCTAACTACCTTTAACACACGTGCTCTGGTATATATGTAGTCTAAGCGTGAAAGCAATTTGCTGAAAGGGTAAACACACAACTACAATTTGCTTTATATACAGTTAAATTGAGTCTCTACACCTTTCTTAGATCTTCTACAGAATTTCTCTAACACGATTCAGTCCTGGAACGTTCACTGCTCCCGTGATGTCAGCTGGCAGTTGATTGGTGACTGAGGGCTTTGATGTTCAGGTTGTTCTTCAGATTCTTCTAAATTTTAAAACAAAGGATAACTGAAAAATTGGTAGAGACACAACATCATAATAACAACATAAAAGTTCTGTTGGTAAACTGTCTGTATAGTGTTCAGACACAACTGTGTCCTGACAGGTCCACTTCTGATCCATGTCTGGAGTACCAAGGCTGTGTGATGACATCTCTGTTCACTGGATCTTGTGTGTTCAGAGGCAGACAGTCTGGTCAGATGGACAGGTGACCTTTTTGAACCTGCCAACAAAACACAGGCACTTCTCTCCTTGAAGTTAATGAATTACACTAATCAAATGCTTTTAGGGCATCCATTTCCCCCCTTTTCTTAAAAAAATTAAAATGAGATGTACTTCTGTTATAAACATCAACATCAACACAAAACCATATACACAATGAATAAAAATCTATAGCAGTTAAAAATCAATTAAATCATAAACATTATTAATAAGATATGTAATATGAAACTACTATTAATTACTAAAACACTGCACCAGCATCCCATAGTTAGCAAACAAACAGAAACAAAAAAAATCAGTGAAGGATTGGGTAATCATCTCAGGAAATGATTCTCCAAGCCCACTTCAAAATTGATCCAGCTGTCGTATTAATAAGGTCAAATTGCTGAGTCAAAAACTGACTCAAATACTGATTTGGTACAGAAAACATCTGGATCTGTTGGCAAACATTCCATCCAGGTAAAGTCAAGGCTTGGCCAGGGCCTGGCTTTAAACTGGAAAGATGCCTCTTAACTCATTTCTAAAACAAGGTTCTCAATAGTAGCAGCTATGAGATGCTTACAGCACAGCAAACTGTTAAAATGCATTTGTACAAATCAAATGATCAGAAGCCTTAGGTACCAGACCAATTAAACCATGCAGCAGTTGGTTTAATCTGAAGCCTCTCCCATGGCAGCTGATCTTCAACAATGGTACATCTTCTTAAAATTCTGGAAACACTGAAAAATAAGAAAGCTATAACAAACAAAAACTGCAGAGATTGCAAAAACCAATAGAACTCCCGGTGAAGTCAAGGGTGTCACAGATTTCATTCACCTCCATCCACAAGCAGGTGTTCACCAGTGTTCCATCACTGCTGTTTCAGTTGTGGCTGTCTTCATCTCTCTAGGAAAATAACTATATTTTGCAGTTTAGACAGGTGTCTCCAATAAAACATAAAACAATTTAAATTAAACAATATTTAAACCTAACAATAATTATTTATAACAAAAGGAAATAACAAACTTAACCTTAAAAGAATATCTAAGTTATAAAACTTAACTTAAAAACATTCAAGCCTAAACATTATAAAACTTGACTATCCTTAATTCTATTAACACTTAATCTATATTAAATAAAAATATAACTTAATCTTATTCTGTTACTACAAAAAAGCAGCTAAAAGTTTGATATATACCTTTCAAACACAATATAACAATAACATGGATTCACTATAAAGATTATAAAAATGTAACAAATACATCACAATTCTATGTCATCTAGCTTTAAGAATAACACACATTAACTGCAAATGTTACTAAAAATACTTATTTATAACAGGAATTTGCCTAGTGTATGTTTAAATTGGTTAGGATTTTAAAGTGTAGTTTTTCTGGAGAAAAACCACAACAACACAGGATTTGGCAGGTTGCCATTTAGCTTTTGTAGCACTTTTCAAAAGTACTACATTTACATTTTTTCAGAAACATCAAGTCCAATTCTTAAACTAAAACCCAAAATCCAAATTGGTGTATATGCAGTTATATGTGTTTTATATAACAAAAGGACTCACATTAAAATTACCTTCTTAAAATTGTGGAAAAAACCAAGCAAATAGATAATATATACTTTAACTTAACTTTGTCTTGTACAGTAAAGTTCTCTTAACTAATTATTTTTTAAACCATAAATCTCTTCTGTAGATAACATTAATTGGAAGGTTTTCCTAGAAGCTGTAAATCACACCATATTTTAACCTTGGGTTCTAAAACCAATTATTGCAAGGCAACTTCTGTTAAACACTTTTTCTCTCTCTTTCTTTTTTTTTTTTTTTTTTCTCACTTTCAAAGAATCACAATAACTTCTCAGTAAAATCCTAAAAACTGCAACTGCATAAACTCATAATTACTTAAAATTATGAGTTTATGCAGTTGCATAACTGCATAACTCTAAAAGGGTATATAAAAACATTTTGAAAACCCAATAAATCATGACTTTTTAACAAACTAGGTACAATCCCAGCGCTTCTTCTTAGCGAGGGAGCGGGGGGGGTTTGACTGCCCGCCCTGCTGCTGCTCTCTGCTGCTGTTATCTTTCTTCACATTCTCTACATACTCTCGCAGAGAGGAAAAACGGAGAGAAAGAAAGAAAAAAACCTCACAAAGTTAACCTTAACAAATGCAGTTTTTTCTCTCAATCTCTCTTGTTGTTCGCCGATAGAGGAAAAAAGGGCACGATTTTACAAAAGCAGGTGATGTTACACGAAAAGTCTCTCACAGCCAGGTGCTAACAGTGGCAATCATTGCAGCTTATCAGCATGGCCTTGGAACTTTTCTTGCGCTGCTTCTACCCCAAGGGTGCCTTTGTTCTCTGCTCACACCTCGCTCCCCCATGTCCCCCTGGTTCGGGTGGAAACCAATCTAAATTTGGCTTCTTTTCTTCCAGGGTGGTAAAGATGGAACTTAAATAAGATTGTAATGTTAAAAGCAACTCCAAAAATGAAGCAAATATTTCTGGATGTATCACATCCCGCCATAACTGAACAGATTCTGTTTGTTGTTTCAGCTGTGGAATTTCTTTCTCATTATTTTCTTCTCTTTGACTCTCCCTCCCTCTCTCCAAGGGCAGCATAGATAGGAGTGCTTGCCCAGCAGTGGGAGGTAAAGGTATCTGCCGCTGTGACGCAGGTAGAATTACAGGTCTCACAGCCTCAGCATATCTTGCTTTTCTGTCTTTTAAGGTATTAATTACAATCTGCCAAGTTCAACCGAGAGACACAGTGTCCTTGCTCTTTTCCGTAATTGCCGTTTCCCATATCAGAGCCGATATATCAGTCCGTTCTTGCACTGCAAAAAGCAGTGTGAGCACTGAAAATGCCCATGACAATTAGCCCATATAATGAGCATATCCAGGTCCTTTTCCTGGGCTGCTTTGCCTCGTTTAACGAGGATGCAGAGAAGCAGTTTATCTGCCGCCGCAAATTCCACATCCATGCTGATGGCAACCCGCAAGGGGGAAGGTTACGACCCTTCTACTACGCTCTTGCCTGCCTGGGCCCCCCTCAGCAGCCCGACTTCCATGTCCAACCACTCCGCGTCTCACTGCGCTCAGGCTGCCTATCCGGTGCCGATCCAAGCCCGTGACGTCTAACTCCCAGATCCACTCTGCTGACTCCAAAGCCCCTCTGCCCGCAGGGGTGTCTCTGGTCGGAGCGCTAAATCTTGAAAGACCCCCGAGCTATTCACCAGTCTTCACAGAAGTAATTGTGAACGCTGTTTATTTCTAGCTTTAGCATACCTTTTATAGGGTTCTACAGGGTCTGCGGACAGAGCAAGCTACTATTGGCTAACACACACACTTTACATTTTTTCTCCTACACACAAAAATATTGTTTTGCTTTACTCTCTCTTCTGCAGGCAAGTTTCAAGGATTTTAGCCCTTAATATCACGACTTATTTCAAAGGCTGGTTTGTGCATACAGGCCTTTACTAATATATAAAATAAATCAACAGAAAGGTGAGCATCAGTTCACATTTCCACATCAGTCCTAGAGCAAAGAGAGAAATACATCCCTTCCCTCGGCAGTTCTCTTAATGAACAGCTGGAGAGTGCAAACATTAAAGCACAAAGCCCTTCATCCAAGCTAGCCTGCAGCAGATCCCTGAGAAGCACCTCTAAGAGCATTCTTTCACTTTGGGGTGCTGAGGCTGCCTGGACAAGGCTGGCTATGCAGAGCTGCAAGCACAGCTCCCTAGAACACCTTTCCTGTTGCTGCTCCATCCACACACGGCATCCCACAGACACAGCACACAAAAACCTGAAACCAGCTGGCAAACGGCACCTACTTTCTCCAGGTGTATCCCTCTCCTGGCGGCTGCTGCACACCATAGAGTCCCTGGAGAGATGCAGGAGAGGAGCTGCTGCCTGGCTCTGCCCACAGCCCCCCAAGTCCCACCCTGAGGAAGGTAGGGTCCCTCCCTTTGGGCTACCTTATATGGCTGCCCTTGCAAAAGGCACTGCGAGAATCGGGAACAGTTTGGATGATTTCAGAGAGAAGTTACGCCTGTCTCTTCCTGCTGTCAAAACCAGCAATTACAAGCAACAGCTTAACTTCCCTCACAGTCTTTTTCTTATCTGCAGACACTTCATTGTTGCAATGCCTTAAAAGCACCCTTTCCTTACTGCACATCTTTAAACACTGAATTAGGTGATGCCTGTGGCAAGATGGAGGCTCTGCATCCTCCTTTCATACTGGGGAAGTCTAAACAGCAGCTTCAGTTGCTCAGGGGGTTTTCCACCAGTTTTGACAAAGCCAAAAGCAGTGCTTCATTGTTCCATCAAGTAATGGAAAATCAGGGTACTTTAATGTTGTTGCCTTTCTGAGGTCCAGGTCATTTTTTGTATTAATTTGGGAGGAAGAGAATCCCAAACATAACCATTCCAGCATCAAACTCCCCATTTTATTGTTGACCTCTCTAATCAGGAAGAAGAAAGCGAATACTGCTCTTTCTCTCGTTTCCTCCCTCTTGTAACAGAAAGCAGACTGTTGTCTGCAACACCAGCATTCCAAACTTAAGCTTCCCACTTTTCCAGAGCCAGGAGTTTGAGAATGGAACAAAGGTACCCCTTTCACCCTATGGTTATTGTCAGAGGGGAAATGCTGCCATTGGACATAGTCTTCACTTTTTACCATAATTGCTCATAGGCAAAGGCATCTCTTTCCTTGGAAAGATTATTCCAGAAAGTTATTTTTTAGTTTGCCAGTTATATTTCCATACCACTGCAAAAACTCCAAAACAAAACAAAAACCCAAACCATTTTAGTTTCTTTCTTTTTCCCTGATACATGATACATGTAGTCTGATCTAAAAGCCAATCCATCCAGAACATTTTCCTTGGATGCTGTGTTGCTCAGTTTACCCTGTGCACATAATTGAATACATTATTCCACACACTATGGCAGGTCATTGAGAACTGATACCTGACTGGAGCCACAAAAATCCTTCTCCAGGTTTTTGCTTCTTCCTGAAATGCTTGCTGCATCAATTAATACTTTTATACTCTACTCTATTAACTTTTCCAGACAGTAATTTGCTAAATGAAAAAATTATTGTGTGTCCTCACCTCTAACCTCTCCTGAATGTAATTACTCAAGCTCTATGGAGGGAAAAAAGCATTAAAAAACCCCAACAAATTAAACAGAAACCCCCAACCAACCAAACAATAAAGATGTAATTTTCGTGGATATTTTAAAGTTAAAAATAAGTTTCCTTTGAGGGAATAGTCATACCCAGCTTTACTGCAAAAGCAAAAACTCAACATAATAGCAGTGGGTTTGAAACAACAGCAGAAAGAGAAACCAGAGCACCTATTTCTTGATTGAGCAAAAGATGATTTAGTGATAAGATTTTAAAATGCTGAGGTGTGAAAGACTTGAACTCATTCCTTCACACACCCCCAAAAGCAGTATATCGCATTTTTGAGTCAAAATCTCAAAAGGCAATTGGTCACCTCACTAATTTATGACTTACATCAAATGCATGACTTCAGGAATGTCTAAATGCTGAAGTGTTCACTGTTAACTACAGATGCACACAGCATCCTGCAACTGTGTGTATACAGAAGCATGACTTCTGTGGCTGAGCTTGCTTCATGTCTTTAATTTTGGTGGGCCTGGTGCCAACCGTGCACATCTTCCTCACCCTGACAGCACTGCATTTAGCACTAAACTTGGGAATTCATAACCAAAAGGCCAGGGTGGGAAGGCACAGAGAAATGTCTGTCTCTGAGATGCATTTTTGAGCCCCTTCTTGAGGAGGAGGCACTTCTTAGAGAAAAACTTAAACACATCACCACTGGCACCACCCATCACTGTCTCCTCCAGGGGCTGTTTTAGAAGGAAGTGTTAATGAGTCATGCAAGATACAGATAATATGGAACCCTTAAAGCTAGAAAATATCTTGAAGGGTAAATAATAGATGATACTTGCAAAACATTCCTGTGTCCCTCTGTTCCTCCCAGATTCCATTCTCCAGACATAAGCTTCCTGCATCAGTGCTCTTGAAGATCTGCTCTGGATCTGTGAGCTGCAGCACTGCCAGCACTGATACCCAGGAGCTGGACACTGCTGAGTGCCACACAGCTCTCTGGGTCAGCTGTGGGATCTTAACAGTGATCGCATTGGGGCACAATCCAGTGAGTTGTGTGGCTCCAGCTGGTGATGACCAGAACTCCTTTAAGGGGGCAAAATTCCAGCCCTTGCTCTCTGATTCCACTTCCAGCCTAGTGGGCTCTTACAAGAGACTGTAAACAAAGGTAATTAAGAATCATGAAATGGGGCTTCAGCTCTGAGTTCACTTAACACTACTTGAAAAACTACAATTTTTTAACTGTAGGCTGAAAAATGGGCAATATTTGTCTTGCCAATCTGTTACACAGTTCAGATGTCTGTGGAGCACCTGGTAGTCAATTTAATGTGCACATGAACACCATTATTCTCCTTCACAAGAATATGCTGCGTGTAAACTAAGATTATCATGACTTGTACATTGTGGTATTGGAAAGATGGTGCATGTCCAGATTGAGACACTGGGCTTCCATTCTCTCCAAAAGTTTGCCAAGTGAAATGTATTTGTAGCTATTTACCGCACAAGGAAAGATAGGATGTGATAAATTGCCTTTTATGAGTGCTGGTAGTGCTTCATCATTTTTGTATTAAAATAGATAGTCTACAAGGCTCACTGCTTGACCCAGAGTAGTGTCTAAGAATTCCATAAATCTCTTATTTCCACTTCATGATGGTAAAAATGCCTGTAAGAAACTAACTTCACTCCTGCACTTACAAAGGTTTTTTTCTCTCTGTTCAAACTAAAACTAAAATATTTTATTGAAAAAATGAACAGAAGATGCAAGTTCTTCAAGAAATGCTTGAACTTCTTAACAGCTATGATGTGAAGAAAGTGTAAATCTCATAGTATGATGCTGTCATGGGGTAGCTTTACCTTTAAGGTGGTTTTGAGAGCTAAGGAAGTTGAAACTGCTGGTGGCTGATGGGAGTTTTTTCTCCTGACCAATTATCAGTCATTTCTAAAATTGACAGCAGGCCTGACCATTAAAAAGTGAATTCAACCTGTGAACACCTCCTTAAGAAGTACAGTCAGAGTTCTCTTGTCCTCTTTTGTTTCCGGCTTTTGAGAAGGTAACAAGGCTCTGTGGTAGCCTCCTCCATCTTCCCCCCACCCTCTCCCTCAGCCAGATAAGGCCGCAGAGGATGAAAGGGAGGGGGAGGGGGAGGAAAGGAAAGCAAAGCTGGCAGCCTGGTTTAGTTTTCAGTTCTTGCTGCCGGACTGAAACCTGACACTATGAACTCTTGCAGCTTTTCTAAAGCTTTTAATTCTTTTACTACCCGGATAAATGTACAGATTACTCCTTTTCTCAGAAAGATAAAGAAAGAGAGAGACAATCAACATGAAAACATCATAGAACTACCAAAAACAGTGGGGAAAAGAGTTAAGTTTTAAATAAGAGAGAGAGAGAATAAGATGCTTTACAGCTGAAATATCTTTCTGTTAAAGCTATGGAGATGGACAATAGTAGTTTAAAAAGACTCCTTTAATTCATAACAGAGTATTGGGAGGAATAGAGTGTTCAAAGTGTGGACTTTTGAGAAAAAGAGAGAGTACTTGTGATACTGTGAGTTGCTGGAACTGAGTAGAGTGAAGATTTTGAAGCCTTGGAGGCAAAGAGAAAACTGCTTTCCAGGAAAGCTCACAGAGACTAATGAAGAAGACTTTTGCCTTTGAATAACTCATCCTTAAAATGACATCCCTAAACTCATGGCCCATACACACCTCAGAGTGATGTGAAATGGGAGGAGAAGATCTGATAACAGATTTCTGGGCAGCTGACATCAGAACCATAGAAACTATAACAGAAATAGTTTCCTTGTGAAAAACTCTATAAGTTAGCAGAAAGAGACTTCTGTTTCTCTACAAAGACTGATAAAAAGACTGTAGCAAGAATTTGAGACTGTTTTTTGACCACCAAAGTTCTAAAGTTTTTTATCTCTACGTTGTCATGTGTACAAAGAAATGGTCAAGTGATGGGAGATAAAAGGGTTTTCTGGAAGTTTGTTCTGGTATTCTTATTCTTGTAGTTTGTTAATAAACTGTCTTTATTCCTTTTAAGTTTTAAGCCTGTTTTGCTCTTGTTCTAATCCATATCTCACAGGAAGAAATAAGTAGTTTTTTTAGTTATTAGTTTAAAACCATGACATTTCTTCACGTGGAGAATGCAGGCCTCAGTTTACCTTCACGTGGAGGGGAGTGCAGTACACCTGGAACCAACTGCCCCAGGGGTGGAAGCACAGCCCCACCATCTGCCATAGACTGATCCAGGCTGCCCTAGAAAAAAGTGAGGCTCCAGAACATCTGCAGTACATTGATGACATCATTGTTTGGGGAAAGACGGCTGAAGAAGTCTTTGAGAAAGGAGAAAAAATCATCCAGGTTCTCCTGAAAGCCGGTTTTGGCATCAAGAAGAGCAAAGTTAAAGGACCTGCTTGAGAAATCCAGTTCCTGGGAGTAAAGTGGCAAGATAGACAGCGTCAGATTCCTACTGACGTCATCAACAAGATCACAGCAATGTCTCCACCAGCCAACAAGAAAGAAACACAAGCTTTCCTAGGTGCCATAGGTTTTTAGAGAATGCACATTCCTGAGTACAGTCAGATTGTGAGCCCTCTTTACCTGGTCACCCGCAAAAAGAACACTTTCCAGTGAGGCCCTGAACAACAACAAGCCTTTGCTCAGATCAAGCAGGAGATCGCTCATGCAGTAGCCCTTGGCCCAGTCAAGACAGGACCAGATGTGAAGAACGTGCTCTACTCTGCAGCCGGGAGCCATAGTCTGTCCTGGAGCCTTTGACAGAAAGTACCTGGGGAGACTCGAGGCCGACCACTGGGATTCTGGAGCCGAAGTTACAGAGGGTCCGAAGCCAACTACACTCCCACAGAGAAAAAAATCTTAGCTGCCTATGAAAGAGTCCAAGCTGCCTCAGAAATGATTAGCACAGAAGCACAACTCCTCCTGGCACCCCGACTACCAGTGCTGGGGTGGATGTTTAAAAGAAAGGTTCCCTCTATCCACCATGCCACCAATGCCACATGGAGCAAGTGGATCGCCCTCATCACGCAGCGCGCCCGTATTAGAAAGCCAAATCGCCCTGCGATTTTGGAGATAATTACAAACTGGCCAGAAAGTGAAAACTTTGGTCTCACTGATAAAGAAGAGCAAGAACAAGTGACACGAGCTGAAGAAGCTCCACCGTACAACCAACTGCCAGCAGAAGAAACACGCAATGCTCTGTTCACTGATAGTTCCTGTCGCATCGTAAAGATGAACTGGAAGTGGAAAGCAGCCGTATGGAGCCCCACACGACAAGTCGCAGAAGCCACTGAAAGAGAAAGTAGATCTAGTCAACTTGCTGAACTCAAAGCTGTTCAACTGGCCCTGGACATTGCTGAAAAAGAGAAGTGGTCAAAACTCTACACTGATTCATAGATGGTAGCCAATGCTCTGTGGGGATGGCTGGAAAGGTGGAAAAAGGCCAACTAGCAACGCAGAAGAAAACCAATCTGGGCTGCTGATGAGTGGAGAGACATCGCCACCAGAGTAGAGAAACTGTCTGTGAGGGTCCGTCATGTAGATGCCCATGTCCCCAAGAGTAGGGCTAATGAAGAGCACCGAAACAATGAGCAGGTGGATCAGGCTGCAAAGATAGAGGTGTCAAAGATAGACTTAGATTGGCAACACAAGGGAGAGTTGTTCCTAGCTCGATGGGCCCATGACGCCTCAGGTCATCAAGGTAAAGATACCACCTATAAGTGGGCACGAGACCGAGGGGTGGACCTATCCATGGACAGTATTTCTCAGGTTATCCATGACTGTGAGAAGTGTGCCACGATCAAGCAGGCCAAGTGGTTGAAGCCGCTATAGTACGGTGAGCGTTAGTCCAAATATAAGTATGGAGAAGCCTGGCAGATTGACTACATCACACTGCCCCAAACCCGCCAAGGCAAGCGCTATGTGCTCACAATAGTAAAAGCCACCACTGGATAGTTAGAAACCTACCCTGTGCCTCATGCCACTGCCTGGAACACCATCCTGGGACTTGAAAAGCAGGTCCTTTAGAGGCATGGTACCCCTGAGAGGATTGAGTCAGACAATAGGACTCATTTCAAGAATAACCTTATAAACACCTGGGCTAAGGAACATGGCATCGAGTGAGTGTATCATATCCCCTACCATGCACCTGCTGCGGGGAAAATGGAGAGGTACAATGGACTGTTAAAGACTACCTTGAAAGCGTTAGGTAGAAGATCTTTCAAAAATTGAGAGCAACATCTAGCAAAGGCCACCTGGATAGTTAACACCCGAGGTTCCACCAACCGAGCAGGCCCAGCCCAATCTGAGCCCCTGCATAAAGTAGACAGAGACAAAGTCCCAGCGGTACATCTCAGAAGTTTGTTAGGAAAGACAGTTTAAACCAATTCTACTTCAAATGCAGACAAACCCATTCATGAAGTTGTTTTTGCTCAGAGACCGAGTTGCACATAGTAGATAATGCGGAAAGATGAAACAACACAATGTGTACCTCAGAGAGATCTGATTGTTGGGTGAAGATCATGAATGAATGCCCTTGTCTGCATATAATGTATGTGTTGTAGAGTTAAAATACATATATTAATTGTGATAATAAGTTGACGATATGAAGATAAGGGGTGGAATGTCCTGGAATGACTTTATGATACTGGTATCCCCAGTCATCTGGTTTATGTTATATATTAAGTCCTGCACCTTTAAGACTGACTTTGAGCGCAAGAGAGGAAAAAGAAGAAGCACGCAGTTTGTGTTAAAGAAAAGCATGACTCCCCCACATCCCGTTCCTGGACTGTAGTGTCTGCAGCACGGACAAACAGCAAGACAGAGCTTCTCTCTGACTTTTAATTAGTTTTAGCGAGCTGAGGCAGAAGAGTTCCCTAGACCTTTGTTTTTTTCTTTTTTCCCTTTTTTTCTTAGATCTGTGCAAGCCTGCTCTGGACTGAACACCCAGCCAAACCCCAGGAGCTCACGCCTTTGGCCCTCCGGGGCCTGGGTGTCATGGTTTTAAACCAATAACTAAGAAAATTACTTATTTCTTGCTGTGAGATATGGATTAGAACAAGAGCAAAACAGGCATAAAACTTAAAAGGAAAAAAAAAGAAAGTTTATTGACAAACTACAATAAGAACACCAGAATAAACTTCCAGAAAAACCTTTTCATCCCCTGTCTACCCACTATTCCCTTGTTCACATGACAAAAGAGACAAAACCTTTGGAACTTTGATGGTTAAAACAGTCCCAATTCTTGCTACAGTCTTTTCACCAGTCTTTATAGAGAAACAGAAGTTTCTTCCTGTTAATTTATGGAGTTTCTCACAAGAAAAACTATTTTTGTTATAGTTTTCCATTGCTCTAATGTTAGCTGCCCAGAGCTGCTGTTATTAGAGCACACTCCTCCCATTTTCACATCACTCTCAAGTGTGTATGGGCCATGAGTCTAGGGATGGGATTTTTAAGGATAAGTTATTCAAAGGCAAAAAGTCTTCTTCATCTGTTTCTGTGAGCTTCACCAGAAAACAGTTTTCTCATTGCCTCTCAAGGCTTCAAATCTTCCAGCACTTCACTGTACCATAATTACTCTACTTTTTTACTCAAAATTTACACTTTGAACACTCTATTCCTCCCTATTTACTGTCTTGAATTAAAGGAGTGTTTTCAAGACCTTATTGTCCATTTCCATAGTTTTAACAGAAAGATATTTCAGCTTAATTAAAGCATCTTCTTAATTCTCTACCTTTTCTGAAGCTTCTTTTCTTTCCTGTCACTGGTAGTTTATAAAGTCTCTTTTCATGTTGATCACTCTCTTTTTCTCTCTCTGGATAAAAAGATTAATCTGCAAGTCTCATCTGGGAAATGAAAGAGTTAAAATCTTGCCCAGGCTGTTGTAGGTAGTTCTGTGGCCCCGGCCGGTGCAGGAGCTGGAGCCATCTGCGATGGAAAGTGCCTCATGGCTGCTCTGGAGAGTGTAGGCGCCGCGCCCAGCCCGCTGCAGGTCCAGAGCCTCTCTCCTTCTTCACTCAGCAGTTTCTAGTGAATTTAGTTACAGCAAAAAACCTGCAGCCGAGCCAGAGATCGGCTCGGCCCGGCCCAGCCAGAGCCCGGAGAAAACTTTTTCCGCCGGGCCCGCATCTCCCGGCCGGGAGACGCTGGGCCCAGCCCAGTCCCCGCCCGGCCGCATGGCCTGGGCAGGGAACGGGAGGCCTGGAGCTCCGCCACCCTTCCCAGCCAGGAAACAAAGAGAACCAAGAGAGCTCTGGTTTTACACTTTAAGGTAGGGTTCACAAGTTGATCCCACTTTTCAATGGCCTAAACTGCTGTCAATTCTCAGCAATGACCGATAATTGGTCAGGAGAAAAGACGCCAGGCAGTTCCCAGCAACTTAAACTTTCTTAAAGGTAAAGTAACTCCATGACACTGGGCCTCGGCCCTTTCCAGCGCCGAAAAGACTAATAAGAACCTGAGTGAGCTGAGCTACACCACATAAAAAAGACTTTTCTTCCTAGACTTGCCATCCCATCGAACAGCAAGAGGTTTTATTATTTAATATTATTCAATTTCTGTTAAATAAACAGCTTTTTCCACTTCTCTCCAAAGAATCTTTTTTTTCCTTTCCCAGACCAGTTGGTGGGGAGGGGGCATTTCCCTAGAGAAATCCCATTTAGAGTTTTCCTCCCTAATTTGCCCTAAACTAAAACAGATGCATATAATGAATGTATAGATATTAGAATTATCATAAATATATAAAACTTATACTAAACCATACTTTAAGATCAAAATTATTGTTGATATGCTGAGTCTAATAAACTCTATCTGCCTGATGGAAATTTAAAAAAAAAAATCAATTAATTCACATGATTATTAGAGGGGGAACTAGTAGCAACTTTCAGATCAGGTTGTCTGCCTGTTCCTACAAAACCTGTCCCTTTCATTTCTGGAAGATTCATCAACATTGTAAGCACCTGGGCATAAATTTTATTCTTAAAATCTCTAGTTCTGCTTTTGACTGGTTGGTTAAAAAGCTATTCAGCCACTTTTGACCACGCAGACAGAGGAAAATGGGCAGCACTTTCAAAATAAGCCCCACTGATAACCAACATCCACAACCATCCCAAAATGAAACCAACAAAACACAACAGCTTGTGTACTGAAACCATACCTGAGGATGTATCCCTTTCCAAAGTATGTTCAGTGGTACCCATGAGATTCAGCACCCTGGAGAGAGCAAAGAGACCCTTCTCAACAACCCCCTGCTCTGCCCCAGACCCCCACCCTAAAATCACATCTCACCACCATTATGTAAATTAGGGACTCCAAGTCCTGTTTTTCTCTCACTTCATGAGTCCTGATGAGTCCACAGCCATCCAACACGTATGTCCTAAAAAAACCCCTGCGTTTTTAATGTCAGCAAGGATGTCATGTATTCAGTTTATCTTTGTGTGTTTGTGTGCATGCGCGTAGGTCTCTGGGTTATACCATAATTCTCCATACACTGCAGCACCTGTGTACGTGAAAAATCTCAGATAAGCAAATCACTTGTGTGGCTTAACTATTATTCCAAAGCCATTCAGGGTACATTTCAGTTTTCCATGAAGAATACGCATATTCTGTGCCTCAGTCTCTTCGCTCAGTATCCTGTCACTATTTTATGTTGTCTCCCAGTACAAGGAGCAGGGAGATGCAAGCTGAAAAACCAGGTGAAAGAGATGACAAAGAAGTGTGTTTTGCTCTGCTGGAACTGGGAAAGGTTTTGATTCCATTACTTTTGCACCATAGTTCAGCAAAGTTTCAAGAGCACTAATTTCATTTAGACAAATGCCGGCATCACAGGGTCCTTGTAGGAAAACTTTTTAACAGAACAAAGGCATAATATTTTACTAAAAGCCTGTCTGCACAACCCAGCTTTGAATCCAGGCAACAATTCGAAGGGTAGTGTCCTTGAAACTCTCCTGGAACAGTGAGAATGAAGAAAAACAATGGCATTGTATATAAGGAAAAGAATGTTAAACAATATCTATTAACCAATAGTAGCTTGTTAAGTCGCGCAAACCCTGTAGGATCCTATAAATGTGTACTAAAGATAGAAATAAAATACGTTCGCTATACCTCTGTGAGGACTCAGTGAATAGTCTGAGTGGTTTTCCATTAGGTCTTCATCCTGTTTCCCATTTGAGGCACTATGGGAAATCAAACAATACTTATACTCGCATTCCATGAGAGTCATTTTAAGAGTAATGCAGACAAATTCCACTGTTTTCATGTTATTCCACCTGGAAAATCTTGGTGTGCAGTTTAAGTGCTCTTCACTAGGCCAGCAGAATTCTGTAATTATAAATCATAGTACAGCTTTATATAAAGCCAAAGCATTTTCAATATCGGATATTAAAAAAGCAGATGAACTTAAATAAATTGCTACCATGTAACGTGAAGTATCTGTTGTTATGCTTATGTTGCATTAAAGGAAGACAAAACTACTGCATGAAATAGGTTCACTGCTGAAGAGGTAACCAGATAGGAGCCACAGAGAACCTTCAAATAATAAGAGGCAATATAAATTCTTGCATAGCAAACCTTAGCTGTTACTTGATTCCTTTCTTCAATTATACTAAGTGTTCCAGCATTGTTTGATTTGGTTTGTTTAAACCATTAGTGATGCAGTGGAGAAAAAGGATACTGTTACTGATTCTAGAGTTGTGACAGAATACCATGAAAAGTAGGTGTTTATATCAAGTGTATCTGAAAAGATTGACCAAAATAGAGCTTTATGAGAGACTCTTTACATAGGAGCTGTGCGTTAGAACTAAAGAGGCAGTTTGGAAAGATGACAATAATCTGTGTCAGTGTGCCTCAGGGACGACAAAGGGTTACATTGTCCCACCCCAAACCCCTTGTGAAGGGCAGCCCAGGAGTTCTGATTGGGTTTGAGTCCCTGGGGGGGGGGGGGGGGGGGTTTCTCCCTTGGTGTGTTTCTACTGGTCCCTGATCCTGAAGTCCACCCTCAAAGGTGGAGACACTTGGGAGTTCTGTCTCTCAAAAGCCTCTGCTGTGCCTCTGTTCGGGACTTTCTGTTCTGGACCTGAGTTTGTTTCCATGCTGAATAAATGGTTTCATGAACGGGAGCCCGTCTCGTTGGTGTTCCATGCTGGTCCCCAGAATCCTGCTGCTTCCCTGGACGAGATCCTGAGGTTGCTGACTGCAACATATGGTGAGAGAATGCGTGGCATCCAGTGAAGCACCAGAACAGCAGCACCCGGCTCCACGGACACCTTGTAAGTCACCAGCTGATGGCTTGAGAGCCAGCAAGACCCCCGCCTAAGAAAGGAGGACTTGAGAGTACCTGGCAGGAAGGCTGGGTTGGGAGTGCCTCAGAGGCATGGGGAAGAAAAGGGTTTACCGAGGTTGGGGAGCCGAGACCAGACGCCGGGACAAACACCTTACATCACCCAATGAGTCGTATTATGGACGATATTAACATTATGGATGATTATATTAACATTATGGACGATTATGGACTATTATGGATGGTATGGCTCTTCCGGTGGACTGTTTTTTGTCTTCTGTGAAGTGCTTTTTTTTTTGGTGTATACCTCCCTGTACCTTCCCCTTTCCGCTCTTCCTAAGGGCAGGACAAAGGGTGAGAAAAGCCAAGATGGCTCGGGGCTGCTGCCGTCTCCCTGTCACCCCCTGTGTCTTTCTGCCATCCCATCCCCTGTTTTCCTGAAGGTAGGCAAGGGACGGAGAACACGCAGAGTGATGGGGGTCTGCTGCCGTCTGCCTGCCGTTCCGTGTCCTCCTTCACCCCCTGTCTTTCCATATTCCCCGTTCCCAGTCCGGGAAAGTCCGTCCCGGACCACCCCCCCTTCCCAAGATGGCTCCGGCCACGCGGTCTGGGATCCCTTGTTTCCCGCCTTGCTCCTTCTTTTCCGGCCCCGAACCTTCCCTTCCCCCAGTAACTCCTGCTTCGGTCCCACCCCTTTGTCCGGTGCTCCACCCCGGGGGCTGTGCCTTTTCCATCACGGCAACAGGGGCAACACCTCCTCCGGGGAGATTGAAACTGTAACCTGAGCTCGAAAGCCAGTGTTTCACCAAGAGCATCTAAAGGGGTGACGCCCACATGGGAACCAGAGCCGAAACTGGAGATCGAAGAACTCTGCCCCTCGTGAGAGAAGATCTAAGAGCTGCACCCTTCCTAAAAGAGAATCCTAAACTGGAAGAGACTGAACTAAAAAACCATTATGTTTGTATTAAGTACCATCACCGTTTAATTTGCCCAGCGTGGTCCGAGATTTAAGTGTTTTTAATTTTGTTTTTTCTGTTTGCTTAATGTGTTTTGTTACTGAGTTATTGGTGTCCCACAAAGCAAAGCGGGTGCTCTGTGGAGGAGGTTAGATTTTAAGGTGTATGTTTGGAAACATTTTAAGCTCCTAATTAAAATTTGAAAAATATATATATATATATAAAATAAAAAAGGAGCAGATGTGGCAGTGTGCCTCAGGGACAACAAAGGGTTACATTGTCCCACCCCAAACCCCTTGTGATGGGTGGCCCAGGAGTTCTGATTGGGTTTGAGTCCCTGGGGGGTTCTCCCTTGGTGTGTTTCTACTGGTCCCTGATCCTGAAGTCCACCCTCAAAGGTGGAGACCCTAGGGAGTTCTGTCTCTCAAAAGCCCCTGCTGTGCCTCTGTTCGGGGCTCTCTGTTCTGGACCTGACTTTGTTCCCATGCTGAATAAATGGTTTCATGAACCAGGAGCCCGTCTCGGTTGGTGTTCCATGATGGTCCCCAGAATCCTGCGGCTTCCTGGATGAGATCCTGAGGTTGCTGACTGCAACAATAATCCTTTCAGGGTAAGTGGAGCTGGGCATTTTTTACGTTCACATATATGAGTTTAAAAGTCAACTAAGACATTTTATTAATTTTATTCATTTTCCACAAAACTTCTTTTCTGTGAGCCATGGACTCTTTTATACAACCTTCAATTGATTACCAAGCTGATAGTAAAGTGCAGTAAACTGAACTTGAAATTCTTAATGTCCCAGGTCCACATTACCTTATTTCTGTGCTAAGCTGGAGCCTCAGACAGTAACTCTTGTGACATTTCGCCTCATACTCAAAGTGGGTGTCGTGGTTTTAAACCAATAACTAAGAAAATTACTTATTTCTTGCTGTGAGATATGGATTAGAACAAGAGCAAAACAGGCATAAAACTTAAAAGGGAAAAAAAAAGAAAGTTTATTGACAAACTACAATAAGAACACCAGAATAAACTTCCAGAAAAACTTTTTCATCCCCTGTCTACCCACTATTCCCTTGTTCACATGACAAAAGAGACAAAACCTTTGGAACTTTGATGGTTAAAACAGTCCCAATTCTTGCTACAGTCTTTTCACCAGTCTTTATAGAGAAACAGAAGTTTCTTCCTGTTAATTTATGGAGTTTCTCACAAGAAAAACTATTTTTGTTATAGTTTTCCATTGCTCTAATGTTAGCTGCCCAGAGCTGCTGTTATTAGAGCCCACTCCTCCCATTTTTCACATCACTCTCAAGTGTGTATGGGCCATGAGTCTAGGGATGGGATTTTTAAGGATAAGTTATTCAAAGGCAAAAAGTCTTCTTCATCTGTTTCTGTGAGCTTCACCAGAAAACAGTTTTCTCATTGCCTCTCAAGGCTTCAAATCTTCCAGCACTTCACTGTACCATAATTACTCTACTTTTTACTCAAAATTTACACTTTGAACACTCTATTCCTCCCTATATACTGTCATGAATTAAAGGAGCGTTTTCAAGACCTTATTGTCCATTTCCATAGTTTTAACAGAAAGATATTTCAGCTTAATTAAAGCATCTTCTTAATTCTCTACCTTTTCTTTTCTTTCCTGTCACTAGTAGTTTATAAAGTCTTTTCATGTGGATCACTCTCTTTTTCTCTGTCTGGATAAAAAGATCAATCCGCACGTCTCATCTGGGAAATGAAAGAGTTAAAATCTTGCCCAGGCTGTTGTAGGTAGTTCTGTGGCTTCGGCCGGTGCAGGAGCTGGAGCCATCTGCGATGGAAAGTGCCTCATGGCTGCTCTGGAGAGTGCAGTCACCGCGCCCAGCCCGCTGCAGGCCCAGAGCCCTCTCTCCTTCTTCACTCAGCAGTCTCCAGTGAATCCAGCCACAGCAAAAAACTTGCAGCCGAGCCAGAGATCGGCTCGGCCCGGCCCGGCCGGAGCCCGGAGAAAACCCCCTCCACAGGGCCCGCATCCCCCGGCCGGGAGACGCTGGGCCCAGCCCAGTCCCTGCCCGGCCGCATGGCCTGGGCAGGGAGCGGGAAGCCTGGGGCTCTGCCGCTCTTCCCAGCCAGGAAAACAAAGAGAACCAAGAGAGCTCTGGTTTTACACTTTAAGGTAGGGTTCACAAGTTGATCCCACTTTTCAATGGCCTAAACTGCTGTCAATTCTCAGCAATGACCGATAATTGGTCAGGAGAAAAGACGCCAGGCAGATCCCAGCAACTTAAACTTTCTTAAAGGTAAAGTAACTCCATGACAGTGGGGCATATTTTCTTATTTCTTACCTCCATCTCCTGTAATTTTTTTGAGAGATCTGTCTATTGCTTTCTCTGGCAGTTCTAAACTCACTGGTTCCATAGCACTTAACATTTAGTGCATACGTGCAGCATGACCAGAAAGTCAGGCTGTTCTGCAGCAATTTAAAAAGCACAAGCTGGCCAAGGTTCTTCCCCACTGCATTCTAAGTAATCCCGGTAAGCCAGGCTGACCTAGCTCTCCTACACACAGAATGGTGGAGAGCTCCCTGGTGAGTACTACCACTCTGGGTGCTCAGAATGTCACCCAGGACATTTCCAGCAGAGGAGCAGATCCTACATTCTTCCCAGAATTAATACATTCAGCTGGATATGATGAGCTCAGCAAAGACACCTGGCATCTGAGACACCTGGCACTTCAGTTTTGTCCACCTTTTGGAAATCTGGGACTGTATTTGACTTGGCGGAATCCAGGATATCTAAACAAAGGTATCTGTGATAAGATCTGTTCAAAATTTGCTGTAGAAAAGAAGCTGCCTTGACAGTAAGGATTGTGGAAGAAGTGAGTGAGCCTGAGTGCTATGTGTTCTAGCAACTAGAACATCCCATAAACGTTTCTTTAAAAGTACCCTCCTGAAGCAGGAGGGTGTTCATTTGATGTTCATCTGGAGTAAAATTTACCAAAAGCAGCAGTGTGCTGAACATGGATCACTCTACTGAAAGCTGACTTGTAAAAAATAATTGTGACATACTGGTTTCTTTTTAGGAAAACCAGGAAAATTTGGAGAGGGTTTTAAAATAAATCAATAACTTTTGATACTGCAACCCAAGATGTGCAAGTGACCCACACTGAAATACTGAAACAGGGACTCCAAGCTAACATATAACACCTACAGCTGATCTTGTTCTGGGAATAGCATGCTTTCAACAACAAAAGGTCTCTTCTTCTGTTACCCTAATGTGGAAAATAAGATAAAATTCAGAGTGGCTTCTAAGTAAGAATGTTCTAGTGAGAAAATAGAGCAAACACCTCTGAAGGTCAGTAAGACCACTTTAAGACATTGTTGAGTATTTGTAAAATGCACTAATAAGTGCCACTGTAAACCAAAGGGTTCTCCAACTTTGAGCATTAACACCACTCTCCACCTGGCATTCAGGCACACAAACTGACTTGCAAAGTGTCTGTCCTGAGGACATACAGGAGCAGAAGAGTGTGGAAATACACAGCATTTCTCTTGGACTTGACAATGACTCATCATGGTAAGGGCAGTGAGGTACATCTGACACATCTGCTTAAAAATGAAGATGCAAAGACGTAGTGTTTTTTAATTGGAAAAGGTCTTATTATTTGTAAGAGATATTTGTGAATGCATTATATGATATTCAGTGCCATTATATATCCCATTTGTACAGCATGAGGAATGTATATCCTCTAGAGGTGTGTCCATGCACCTTACTACTGCTAACAATTCATTTTTTAGTTCAGGATATAAAACCTTCAATTTTCAGGTTCAGGATAGATTCAACCATTTTTGGGTGCTCAAGCCCAAACGTTCACTCAGATGCCTTGCTGTCTTTGATCTCTGGACATGTTCACTTAGAATTAACTTTGAAAATACAAAGATTTACATAATTCAAATAATTAATCTTAGCTTTGAACGTTTATCAGGCACTGCTACTAAAAATTCTATCATCTCTTTCTTTGTCCTTTTTCCATCAGCTGTTAACAATGGATGGACATTCCATACCTCAAAATTTGTAAAATTACCAAAAATCTTGTGAAAATCTGTAATTGCAAAGTTTATACTTTAATTAGCAGTAGTAATTACTCACTGTCCATCATTCACAATGCATTCTGACCAGTAATTGTGCTAAAGTGGATAAAGTAATTGTGAGATCCTATTTTAGTAATGAAAGGGTAAAATACATAACAGCTCTGTTGTAATATGAAACAAACACATTAAAACCAGAACTCCTAGGCACAGCCAGGGGCACAAGCATATTGCTACCAAAAAGGCCAATTAACATCTGCACAAAAATGTCAGGAGGCACAGGAAAAAAAAGCTGAAATTTAAGAAAAGCAGCACTACCTAGTCCAGATTTACACAACACCATCACCATCTTGTTCCTATGGGGAAAATGTTCCCAGGGATGATCCATTTGCAATTTCCTGAAAAAATCTACAGAGCTTTGCTTATAGAGGTTGTTGAAAGAGCTTGTCCCTTTTTTTGGGTAGACAAACAGCATCCAGTGGCTGAAAAGTTGCATTTTAAGTTGTGAGGGGAGAAAACTGACTTGGAGGAGACTGAGGGGAGCCCTCAGTGGGGTCTGCAGCTTCCTCCCAAGGGACAGCAGAAGGGCTGATCTGATCTCTGCGCTCTGTGACCAGGGACAGGACCCCAAGGAACGGCAGGAGCTGTGTCAGGGGAGGTTTAGGCTGGTGTCATGGAGTTACTTTACCTTTAAGAAAGTTTAAGTTGCTGGGAACTGCCTGGAGTCTTTTCTCCTGACCAATTATCGGTCATTGCTGAGAATTGACAGCAGTTTAGGCCATTGAAAAGTGGGATCAACTTGTGAACCCTACCTTAAAGTGTAAAACCAGAGCTCTCTTGGCTCTCTTTGTTTTTCCTGGCTGGGAAGGGTGGCGGAGCTCCAGGCCTCCCGTTCCCTGCCCAGGCCATGCGGCCGGGCGGGGACTGGGCTGGGCCCAGCGTCTCCCGGCCGGGAGATGCGGGCCCTGCGGAAAAAGTTTTCTCCGGGCTCTGGCCGGGCCGGGCCGAGCCGATCTCTGGCTCGGCTGCAGGTTTTTTGCTGTAACTAAATTCACTAGAAACTGCTGAGTGAAGAAGGAGAGAGGCTCTGGACCTGCAGCGGGCTGGGCGCGGCGCCTACACTCTCCAGAGCAGCCAGAGGAACTTTCCATCGCAGACGGCTCCAGCTCCTGCACTGGCCGGGGCCAAAGAACTACCTACAACAGCCTGGGCAAGATTTTAACTCTTTCATTACTCAGATGAGACTTGCGGATTAATCTTTTTTATCCAGAGAGAGAAAAAGAGAGTGATCAACATGAAAAGAGACTTTATAAACTACCAGTGACAGGAAAGAAAAGAAGCTTCAGAAAAGGTAGAGAATTAAGAAGATGCTTTAATTAAGCTGAAATATCTTTCTGTTAAAACTATGGAAATGGACAATAAGGTCTTGAAAACACTCCTTTAATTCATGACAGTAAATAGGGAGGAATAGAGTGTTCAAAGTGTAAATTTTGAGTAAAAAAGTAGAGTAATTATGGTACAGTGAAGTGCTGGAAGATTTGAAGCCTTGAGAGGCAATGAGAAAACTGTTTTTTGGTGAAGCTCACAGAAACAGATGAAGAAGACTTTTTGCCTTTGAATAACTTATCCTTAAAAATCCCATCCCTAGACTCATGGCCCATACACACTTGAGAGTGATGTGAAAAATGGGAGGAGTGGGCTCTAATAACAGCAGCTCTGGGCAGCTAACATTAGAGCAATGGAAAACTATAACAAAAATAGTTTTTCTTGTGAGAAACTCCATAAATTAACAGGAAGAAACTTCTGTTTCTCTATAAAGACTGGTGAAAAGACTGTAGCAAGAATTGGGACTGTTTTAACCATCAAAGTTCCAAAGGTTTTGTCACTTTTGTCATGTGAACAAGGGAATAGTGGGTAGACAGGGGATGAAAAGGTTTTTCTGGAAGTTTATTCTGGTGTTCTTATTGTAGTTTGTCAATAAACTTTCTTTTTTTTTCCTTTTAAGTTTTATGCCTGTTTTGCTCTTGTTCTAATCCATATCTCACAGAAAGAAATAAGTAATTTTCTTAGTTATTGGTTTAAAACCACGACAGCTGGATATCAGGAAAAGGCTCCCCAGGAATTTGCCTCAGCCCCAGGGCTACCAGAGGTCCAGGGGTGTTTGGACAGCACTTTCAGGCACAAGCTGGGATTGTTGGGGTGTCTGTGCAGGGCCAGGGCTCCCTTCCACTTCCAACCCAGGACATTCTATGACTGCATGCAATGGAATCATGGCTCTGTGGCTCCACAGCCACACACTACAACAGGCCCCAGGATGGCAGAGCCTGAGGCTCTTCCATTGGGGCCTGCATGGAGGAGGATTACTAAGTTGTAAGTTGAAAATTTGTTCAGGAACCCCTTCCGCAGTCAAACCTTGGTAAAACAATCTGCAGCGACATTTCCAGAAGGAGGTTATTCCCAAAGGTAAATGGAGGTAGAGGAAGACGGGAAGGAGACAGAATCCTAGAATTGTTTAGGTTGGAAAAGACCGTTCAGATCATCCGGTCAAGCCATTAACCCAAAACCAACCTATCCACCAGACCATGGGGTCTCAAAAAGAGGGACAAGCCCAGTGCAGGAATTTCCCCAAAGACATATTGGAAGTAAGCCTAGATGGCTTTGGGTGGATTTAGGCATTTATACAACATGGCCTCTACCTTACAGGCATTGTAACAAGCAATCCTTCCTTCCTTCCTTCCTTCCTTCCTTCCTTCCTTCCTTCCTTCCTTCCTTCCTTCCTTCCTTCCTTCCTTCCGCCACTTCCTTCCTTCCTTCCTTCCTTCCTTCCTTCCTTCCTTCCTTCCTTCCTTCCTTCCTTCCTTCCTTCCTTCCTTCCTTCCTACTTCCTTCCTTCCTTCCTTCCTCCTTCCCTTTCCCTTCC